>NC_058409.1:62473917-62483522 GCF_002201575.2 Neomonachus schauinslandi | reverse complement strand
TTTATTTATTTATTTATTTATTTATTTATTTATTTATTTATTTATTTGAGAGAGAGAATGCAAGCATGGGCAGGGACAGGGAAAGGAAAAAGCAGCCTCTACACTGAGCACAGAGCCCCATTTGGGGCTCAATCCCATGACCCTGAGATCATGACTCCAGCTGAAATCAAGAGGCAGCTTTTCAACTGACTGAGTCTCCCAGGCACCCCACGTATAGTAAAAATTTTAAAATAAATATAATATTAGTACCTCTGCCCAGTCCTTTATTCCCTACTTTATTAGCTGCCCCATAAGAGATAATCACTTTTCACTGGTTTCTTTATAATTTTCTGTTTCTTTATTAAATGTAAGATAACATGAAGAACTATTCTTATGTACCCACTTCATTGGTTAAAACAGAGTAAAGTAGCATCTTCTATTCATTTGCCTGCACATTGCATTATTATAAGTATTTCCATATTAATCTATGGAAAAGTTTATCATTTTTAATATTTTAAGTATACTTTATCCTCAATAAAATGTACAGATAGTAAATGTTAAGTTTGATGAGCTTTTTTTTAATTTGAGTATGGTTGATACACAATGTTATATTAGTTTCCAGTGTACAACATGGTGATTCAGCTTCTCTATATGTTATGCTATGCCCACCACAAATGTAGCTACCATCAGTCACCAAACAATATCACTGGGTACATGATTACACCTCTACAATATCATTGACTATATTCCCTGTGCTGTGTCTTTTATTCCTATGACTTATTCATTCCATAACTGGAAGCCTGTAACTCCCACTCCCCTGTAACACCCACAACCACCCCCACCCTGGCCTCTCTAAATTTTGTGAGTTTGATCATTGTAAACTGCCACCTAACACCACACAAAAGAACACATAAAACATTTTGATCATTTCAGTGAATTCCCTCCCTACCTTGGTAACTACTTTCTAATTTCGATCTCAGTATGTAAGTTTTACTTGTTCTTTAACTTAATATAAATGGTGTCATATGATGTATATTTTTCTGGGTCTGTCTTGTTTTTTAATGAAATAGTTTCATTGACAAATTGAGTAATATTCTGTTTTATGGACAAGCCACAATCCAAACTCTCATTGATGGACATTTATGTTGTTTCCAGTTTTGTCTTTTAAAGTTGTTATGGGGGCGCCTAGGTGGCTCAGTAGTTGGGCATCGCCTTCTGCTCAGGTCATAATCACAGGGTCCTGGGATCGAGCCTGCGTCAGGCTCACCACCACTCTGTGGGGAGTCAGCTTCTCCCTTTCTCACTCCCCCCTGCTTGTGTTCCTTCTCTCGCTGTCTCTCTCTCTCTGTGTCAAATAAATAAAATCTTTAAAAAAAATAAAAAAATAAAGGTGTTCTGAACAGTGTTTTTATTTATCTAAGATACGTGTGTTTTGGTTTAAAAATGTATAAATGTTTAAGTTTATAAGACACCATCAGTGAGTTTTCCAAAAACAGTTTCATCATTTTATGCTCCCAGCAGAAATTTAGAATTGCGGTTAGTCCATATTCTCTTCAATAGTTGGTCTTGTCAGTCTTTTTGATTATAGCAATTTTTGTGAGTAGTATTAGTGTATCTCATTCTGTTTTTAATTTACATTTTTCAAGTGACTGATTATGTGGAGTATCTTTTCATGTGTTTATTGGCCATTTGTATACTTTCTTTCATGAAGTGTCTCTTCAGTACTTTGCCTCCTTTATCGACTTGTGTCTTTTTGTTAATTTGTAATTATTCTTTTTATAGAATAGATATGAGTACATGGACAGATATAACTATAGCAATATGTTCCTAGTTTGTTATTTGTCTATTAATTTTTTCTGATGAGTTGATATTAAATTTGATGAAATTCAGCCTTTTTCTTATTTTATAGTGAGTGATTCTGTTTGATTGATGAAATCTTTGACTACTCAAAGATGTGAATATATTATCTTGTATTTTCTTTTAGAATCATGGTTTCACCATATATGTTTAGGTCTATGATTCATAGTAACTTCATGTTTATGTTGTATCAGCTAATGTTTGAGGCTTTCTTTTAGTTTTGATTTTTTTGGTTTTATGTTTGTTTTGGTACAGATATCAAGTTCTTCTATCCTTATTTGCTTACAAGAGTTTCCTTTCTTAAGTTGACTTGATACCTTTGTTGTAATTCACTTCTCTATATGCACATTGGTTTATTTAGACTCTTGCACTCCATTGTTGTAGTTGTCTATTCTTACATCAGTATCATTTTGTGAATTTTATTCTTATAGCTTTGTGAAAGTCTTTATGTGAGATAGTTTTTCCTCCATATTTGTTCTTCTTGTTGAAGACCCCCTTTTTGCTCAATTCTAGCTCTTTACATTGTTGTAATTATAAATTGATCTTGTTAATTTTGTGAAAAAAACTTCTGTAATTTTCATTGGGATTGTATTTAGTATACAAGATCATTAGAATTAATAGACATGTTAACAATATTGAATTTTCCAATATTATATTTTCCATTGGCTTAGACATTTTTAAATTTTAAATTTCTTTTAGTACGATTATTTTAAGTTTTTCATTGTAGAGGTCTTACACATATTTCGTTAGATTTATTCCTAGTTATTTAATATTTTTAATTCTACTGTGAATGCATTTTTAAATTCTGTTTCCAAAGTGTTTGTTGCTAGTACATAGAAATAATATTTATTTTTATATTGAACTTATATCCTGTGTTTCATCACATTTCCTTATGAGGTTTAGTTGTTTTTTGTTTGTTCATAATCCATTGGTTTTTCAGTGTACACATGATATCTATGAATAATGGACATTATACTTTTGCATCTTTAATCATTATGTTTGTATATTTTATAAATGCTTTAATGCACTGGCTTATTGAGTACAAGTGGTAAAAGACATAGCTTTGCCTTGTCTTCAACCATCAATGAAAAGGTTTCAGTATTTCTACTTAAGTGTGTTTTTAGCTATATTTTTTGGGGGGGGGGGGTGGACAAATGTACTGTATAAGATTGGGAAAGTGCTTTTTCTTCTTATTTCTACTTTTCTGAGAAGTTATGTTACTATTACTAGAAGCAGTACTGGTACTAGTACTGGTCTTAATGGCAGCAACAGTGTGAGTGAGTTTTGAATTTTGTCAGATGCTTTTTCTGCATCTTTTGAGATGATCATATGATCATACTCTCTCATTGGTGAGTAATAATAACAAAGTCAATTATGATTGTCCAGTTATGGCTGTTCTTTGCTTTAAGTATCTAAGGAAATTCATGTGTTTGTTTTTTGGTCTAGATTTATGTCTATTCTGATATATAGTTTCTGAGGTGAACATCTTAATGTCTAGAACATTCGTAGAAGGTATTTTAACTTTCTTTCTATGCTAGTAGTAGCATGTAAAAAACACCTTTGTATGTTATAATTTAAGAATTAATTTTACATAGTGTAGTTGATCTGGATGGTACTATACAACATACAAGATCTTGTAAACCTCGACTAACTGAACATGAATCATAAAATTTTTTAAAGTCCTCAGAAAGAGTTTCTACTTACCATAAAGAGAGTTTCACAGATCAGTGGTCACAGGACATTTAAGAGAAGTTTAAATCAGCTTTTTGGGAGTTTTTTGGAATCTTCTGAATCTTGTCAAATTCAAAGGTTTTTACTCATGGATCACATGGTCAATACCACTTATTTTAACTTTCTCCTTTCTGTATATAGTAACATTTAATTGTGCATATACTTTTCCTTCAATATTACTGTGAATTACTTCTTTAATGTCTTATCTCAGAGCAATTATTTTACACATGAATTTCAAAACTTTTGTTTTGATATTTCTTTCCTCTCAACAATAATTTCTCACTTGAAAATCAAAATTTTCAAGCAAAAAACCAAAAAATTGCCAAATAGACATTTTATGAATATCTTTAGCTTTAATTATAATAGTATTCAAGAATATCACCTTACTATTTAGCTTATTAACATGGTGTAATGAGTCTTCAGAATAACTCTTTGGAGAACGGAGCATTATAGAAAACTATCAGCTGTCCCTTTTTTATTTGAGTACAGAACCATTTAATAATTGGATAGATGAATCAGAGAAATGGAGAACAAAATGTGCTGTTTATGCATACAAGCTGTTGGAGAACATGGCTGTAATATATGACCAAGCACATTTACTGGTGCTCTGGCTTTCTTCACCCCACCACTGTCACTATCAGCATGTCAATCTGGACTGTGGGAAGATCAACTCAAGAGAAAGCTTATATCAATGGAAGAGATTCACTCATGTAGAACTGCTGCCCTGCACTGTCTGTGGCTAGAAATGAATATCTTTTAGTAGAACATTTTACTAGATTTGTTCCACCTAATCACCCTAAACATAGACTAATAGCTGCATCTATTAAAATCCCATACCAACATTTTCATAACTTTCACTGGATCAGAATAAATGAACTGAGTGTCAAGCACTTTGCTAAGCTTTGCATTTAATCAGTGTTGCAAAAGCTTCCCATCCTTGTGGAATTTATCATTTGTGAGGAAGACTATTAATATCAAGAAACAAAAACAAAATATGTAAGAACATTATCTAAAATTATACTATAATGAAAACTAACTGATTCTATGATAGAAAGAGAAGGGGACTTCTGTAGAAAAGGTGGTTTGGGAAGTTGATTCTGAAAAGCTTACATTTTACCTGAGAACTGAATGATGAATCTTAGCCATTCAAGGTAGGGAGAGGGTATGGAGCAGAGAGTAGGACATAGTCTGAGACCAAGGGGCATAGATGAAGGTAAGGAAAGAGAGTATTAATCTGATGATTAAGGAGAGAGGCAAATGATCAGGTGGGAAAGACAGGCATGG
The DNA here is from genome assembly GCF_002201575.2 of Neomonachus schauinslandi. Taxonomy (NCBI): domain Eukaryota; kingdom Metazoa; phylum Chordata; class Mammalia; order Carnivora; family Phocidae; genus Neomonachus; species Neomonachus schauinslandi. Next base: position 62,478,671 of record NC_058409.1, on the reverse strand, counting down.
AGCAGATCATAGCAAGTATTATGGACTGATCAGACTCAATCAGCTTAAAATTTGCATGAGTACTCAAAACATACACAGTGATAAAATGCTGTAGTCTTTGATTTAGCATAATGGTGACTAGTCCAGATGAAATTCATAAGAGAGGAAAACAGTTTGGAATCAATTAATAATGGTGAATTAAGTTGCCTTCTTAAGTACTTTAGGTAGTGCATCCTTATTTGCTTCTCTGCTGAATATCTTAATCTAAACCAGTTGCCAAACGATATTTAAAAATTGATAGGAGAGGGGAACTGAAACAAAATTCTGGATGCCCTTTTGGTCCCTACTTAACTTCAGTTTTCTATTTTGAAAAGGTTAATTAACATTACTTCTTTTTAAATTGAATTGAGATTTTTATACAATGTTTCTTATTATAATGCAAGTGAAGTCACTTTTAAATGTGACTTTTTAAAAAGGTAAGGCTTATATTAAGAACCAAACTGAGTGATTTTTGCAGAATAATGCAAGAGATCATCTATTTATGAGTTGAAAAAATGTCACAGTTCATCCAGAATCCAAAAAGAATCTGCTAATAAAGCTCATAATTCAGATAGGAGATTTTCTAAAAATATTGCAACATTTTCACACAAATTATCAGTCTGGCCTCTATATTTTCTTTAGTGGAAGTCAGAAATTGCTTGTGCATTTTTGTAAAGCAAGTTGAAAAGTAAATAGTAAAAATAGAACAGGACATTTATTTGTAACAATGCATGGAACAAGTGAAAGCTAATTTTAAAATACATGAATAACTGGGTGTTATATGCAACTGATGAATTATTGAACACTACATCTGAAACTAATGATGTACTATATGTTGGCTAATTGAATTAAAAAAATAAAATGCACGAATATATTTCATTTCAATTTATATGTGAATTATATTCATATTGATTAGAACAATAGTGATATTTAAGGATGGATATAACATTGTATTAACCATACTTTTAATTTCTGTAATGGGTGCTTTAACATCCACCTAAGGGACTATTAGCTATCTTTAAACGAACTGGAACTCATCCATAAACATCTGGAGTCCTTAGATAGTTTTAAACTATATGCTGTAACAGTCACAGTGAATATGAATATTATAGGGAGGGAGCCACCAAACATAGCAAACCAGTTCTGAGCCTGTTTGCCCTACTTCACCCTTTTCTTCCCACAGAAACCAAAATAGGGGATTAACCTACAGTTCCCCTTTTACTTGGCTGCCTCCTGACAGAGTCTAGTGTTTCGTCTGAATGGCCCTGCCTGGTGTACTGTGATCTCCCGAGGAGGCTGTGAGTATAGTAAAACCTTTAACTGAGCTAAGTCTGTCTCTTGATCTGTACTTGGCCTTACTCAAGGTAATATAATTAAAACAATCATGTGTTCTTAGATTCCCTTACCTTATGCATAGTAATGCAGAGCATGATAGTGTAATGTCATTTCTGGGGGAAAATCTTTTGATTTTTTTATTTTAATAATTCTGTGGGGAAAAAATTAACTGTATTCATAATAGTTAATTTTTGTACCTGAATGAAAGAGGAGACAAAGTAACATGTACTATGTCTCAATCAATATAAATTATTGGGAAAACATCATGTGTACTTTTCAAAAACCTATATTGATTGGGTATTACCTCTGTTTTCATATAAGTATTTTGTATAAGTATGTGTTATTCTTTGAAGTAGCCCTCAAAATGAGATACTGTGAAAATTTATTTTGGTGACTGTAATGTGATAAATGAAGTCACTTTAGCTTCTAGGATCTGCAATTCAGTGTTCCTTGAGCTGAGGGGGGTGTGATTGGTCTAGGTCAATGTTAGTATAAACTTTAGACTTTTTTTTTCAACCTTTGGTTAATGTAGTTGCTTGCTATTAAAATAAACATGTATCAAATATACCTTGGAGACAAATAGGAGTCAAATATATTTGACACATATTTCTAAACACATATTCCTCAATTTCCCACTTGAATTTTAAGGCTTTCTCATAACTAAGATGAGCAGATGCTCTTAGATTATGTTGAAGTAGCAGCCAACCTGTTAGTCATAGAAAAGATAAGCTGAAAAGAATACTGCTGCATTTATAATAGCCTGAGCTATTTAGAGCCACATAAACATTTCCAAAATATAATCACCATCAAAACAACTACTGCAGACTTTTACAGAATATGTAGAATTAAATTTAATATTAAGCTCTTACCACTTTTATAACTTACTATAAATAAGCAATCTAATCAAAATAACGTAAGTTTACTACGTAAATTGCTGTTAGCTGGAAGTAAGAAATGCACTTGAAGTACTTCTACGGTAAAGGAAATGTGAAAATTTTGCATTGCTCTCACCTTAAAGTTCACAGTGAAATGCCTACATGGGGCTGAATCAGGAACATTAGGTAAGATCTTTCAAAATTCACAGCATGCAACATACTTTATTTTTCTCTGAAGTCTCATTTTATAGACTATTATTGGAAACAAAATAGTCTACTTGATGGAGCAATGGACTGATTCAATATGTCAGATTCCGTGTTCCTATCCAGTAGACTGACAAAAAGTCATAGGAATTTAATTTAAAATAGGACAAATCAAGCATTGCTTTATAAAGACCATTTGCATGCCAAGTAGGCGATCTTAAACAAAAGTACTTTTGTGGTTATCTGAGCACATAAATACCTGGGCAACTTTTAAAAGCCAAACGTCTTTTTTTTCCCTATCAAAACTGTACTTTGAAGAATAATCTAATGGATTTTTTTCATTGTTAAAACAGATCTCAACTATTGTGCAAAGAAAATAAAATAGCACTTCTACTTAATGGCAATAGCCTTGTAATGTAAAGTGAATATAAATTGTTCTAAAAAAAAGATTTAATGAATGGCTTTTGTATTTTCAAACCATTATTAGAGTTTATCCAGTTAGTTGGTCTGGAATTAAATGGAAGTGTTGTAATATAATTTTATCACCTTTGGAAACCTTCAACAATATCAAATAATAATTACCTTTCTAGAATAAATTAGAGGTTTTCTTAGATTTATTTATTTTACTCACCCCATGCCTGTAATGCATGCGTTTGTGTATACACAAAGTAGAGGCATTTAGTATCAATTGCAAAATGCAAAGAAAATGCATTTTAAGAAACTAGTGAGAAATATATCAGTCCTGCTTTTAGACTATATTGTAGGAAAAAACATATATATACCTACAATTCTTTTTATATGGTAGTTATAAAAATGTGTTTATTATTATTGTTTTTTTATTCTGATCAAATACAAGGGAAGAATGTATATCTTACACTTTTGTATTAAGTCAAGGTAAAAGTTTTGGGAAATATATATATATTTTAAGATTTTATTTATGTATTTAAAGAGAGAGAGAGTGCACCAGGGTGGGGAGGGACAAAGGGAAGGGAGAGAGAATATTAAGGAGACTCCAAGCTGAGCACAGATTCCTAGGCGGGGCTCCATCTTGTGACACTGAGATCATGAACCGAGATAAAAACAAGAGTCAGGCACTTAACCTACTGAGCCACCCAGGAACCCTGAAGGGAGATATATTTTTTTAAATATCAACTCAATGAAGAAACTTCCTCCTTATTAAATACATATTCTCTGTGAGCATTCTCATCCACATATGGGAAAGAAATACGGAAAATCACTGACATGGTCAAAAATTGTTTTCCCAATCAAATCTGATTTCTAGATAAAAAGTACCTTTCCATAAATGAAGAAATGATGATGTTGTTCTTGTCATTCTGCATATTTGCAGTGTGCACTCGCCCATTTGCTTCTTTTTTGTGTGGTTATTGTATTGTTCCTGTGCTCTCCTATAGTCACATTAGTTGCATACTAGGGTACACTTCATTGCAGTTGTGCTTTTAAACCACAGTACTTGAAATAAACAAATGGCCAAACAAAGACAAAATTGCCATGCAAAATAGAGAGCGTCATGCATGCCAGTGTTTCCTGGTTTGAATATTACAAAATTTATTTTTGGTTAGTGAAGAAATGATACGATAAGAGGAAAAGAAGTAATTTGGAAGTTCCTGGGGGAAAAAATCACCTACCAACAGAAAAGAACGTTCCTGAAGCTTGACAGACAAAGAGAAGTAGAAAACGAATAAGAAATTGACCTCTATTGCACTAACCATTTACATTATCCTTCTCTGTGTAGGTTTAACATGTTGTGTTTAATTTAAGAGCATATGAAATTCAAGGCTCTCAGATGCCCTCTTCTTATAGCATGTTCAGAGGGATTTTTAAGAAAATCTCTAAAGCCACCGATGCAAGCTAGAGGGATAAGCAATAAAGGGACAATCTGGTTTAGAATGTTTATACTTCATTTTGAAAGAACTAAATTGTACCAAAAAACTCACTGACATAATCTAATAAAAATAGATCATTTCTTATTACAGAATTCCTCTAATGAAGAGAACTCAGTTATATTTTCTTTTATCAAAACATGCATTCTGTTACAGTTGGCGTAATCAATCATCTTTCCAACACATTTCACTTTCTTTCTACTTTTTGAATCTCTGCATTTTTCCCTCTCATGGGCAAGCACTGTTGTTCTCACTCTTGCTCTCATGTATACAGAGTAGAACTTAAGTATTTCTAGTTCACTGATCAATCAGAGAGGTGGATATAAAGTGATTCTCCTAGATTTTCTTTAACTTTACCAAAATACACATACAAGAAAGAAAGAAAGAAAGAAAGAAAGAAAGAAAGAAAGAAAGAAAGAAA
>NC_058409.1:61602581-61849292 GCF_002201575.2 Neomonachus schauinslandi | reverse complement strand
TATTATATTATATTATATTATATTATATTATATTATATTATATTATATTATAGATGTTTCTAAGAAGTGGGTGTTTAGAGACAGGATAAACTGATTTGGAACTCAGATGACTCTGAATGACATATATTACATTTACTGCTTATGAATATTTGAAGTCTTGGAAATGAGTGAAAAGGCCTAGGGCAAGAGTGTTGGGTAACTAGAATTGAGAACCGGAATCTTAATATTTAGAGGTAGAGTGTAGATGAAAGAGCCTTCAAAGGAAATTGAAAAAGAGCAGTTAGAGGGATAAGGAGAAATTTGTGATACAATGAACTTCAAAGGAAATGAGTATTTCTTGAACTTTTCTCTTTTTTATTCAACAGCCATAGCAATCATTTAATTTTACTTAGAAAATGGCCATTCTGAATGCATCTCAGCCCAGATGCCTCTTTTCTATCTATTAGGAGTTGTACTCATTAGAGGGCTCTAGAGGCCTGGCAGGAGGATCTGGGCCTCTGAGGCAGACAGCAGGAGTGTTGACAAAAAGAGGGCCCTCTGCCAAACACAGCAGGCCCCCCACCTCCTCCCCTGCTTCTCTGACGACTGCACCTACTTTCAACAGCTACCAGGCAAATGCAGTCACTTAAACTAAGCAGTGAACAGAATACTAAGCCAGCATATGTTATGGGGAGCTGAGGCACAATTACCCTTGATCTTCACTAGAGGGCAATTTTTTTCATCATTAGATCAAAAGCTGCACCTGAAAGGTAGGCAAATTCTTGTTCATAGGCATCCACTTCATAATTCCCTTACCTCCACCATTGTCCAAATGTCATTTTATGAAACAAACTATCAGAATAGACTCTGAATTGGTCCCCATCCCCTCTCCACTACTACCCCATTCCTCTCCCTTCTATTCTCACATAGGAACCAGAGTTATCTATATAAAATATAAATCAGAATATATAACTGCCCTACTAACAACCTATCAGTGGCTTCTGTTCACACTACTTATTTTGGTCTGTAAATCTTAGCATGACAGGCTCCTGTCTTTCTCCCCAGCACATCTCATACTTGGTTCCATCTTTCTTCTTCGACAGAATCACACTGGTCTTCTGTCAGTCCTGGAACACACCAAGTTCTTCCCCCACTGGAGCCTTTGAGCATAATATTTCCTGAATTAGATTTCTCACCATGCCTTGTCTGGTAGATTCTTTCTTATCTTTACTTCCCTTCAAAATGTCAGTTTCTCTGAAAAGTCTTTACAGATAACCCATTGATTTCTAAAGCAGTATCATATTTATTTCTTTCATGTAATGCTTTACCTGTTTATTGCTTGTCTCACTTACTAAAATGTAAGTTCTGTAAGTATAAGGAGACAGTCTTTTTCATAATATATCCTCAGCAGATAGAATAATCATAGGAAGGAGTAGATGCTTAAAGTTATTTGCCCAATGGATGGATGAATAAATGAATGGATGAAATAAACTAAGAATTATTTTATTTGATTATTTTATTTGATTCACTGGTCCATATAACCCACGATTATGAATTTAGCACGCATAATGATTAAAATAATGTCAGGAAATATGTTGTGATTTGTCATTAAACCTACAGAAAAATCATAGGCAGCTTTTTAAAAATCATAGTGATGTATGTCCTCCAATGCTAGGTAATAGTTTTCACAAGCATATAACATGTTTTGGCTAATGAATACTTGTTCATCAAAAATGATCAACATGGGGCGCCTGGGTGGCTCAGTTGGTTGAGCGACTGCCTTCGGCTCAGGTCATGATCCCAGAGTCCCGGGATCGAGTCCCGCATCGGGCTCCCTGCGCAGCAGGGAGTCTGCTTCTCCCTCTGATCCTCCCCCTCTCATGCTCTCTGTCTCCCATTCTCTCTCTCAGATAAATAAATAAAAAATCTTTAAAAAAAATGATCAACATATTTAGAATAGTTTGTCTTTTTATGATCCATTTTTTTCTTCCTGGCTAATTGAGTCTACCAAAATGTTCAAGCAAGTTGCTATTAATAAAAACAAAGGCAATTTGAGTTTTGAGTTACTTAATAAACATTTTAAATGTGCTACAAAAAATAAATAAATAAATAAAAAATAAATAAATGTGCTACAGACAATTTGGATTTAATTCAAGTTTCAATGTTAACTATCGATGTAACATTTCCCCAGCTTTGTAGAATCTGTACAAAATGAGTGACTTTGCACATTGTAGGTAGTCAATGATTTGTCTGGAATTATTTATATATGCTTATATAAAGGCAGATTCAATATTTTTAAGAAAATAATTGATGCAACCCAAAAGATTAAAGTTTCCTTACTTCATTTGTTAGGTATGAAACATTGGAAAGTTATTTAACATAATTATAGCTTAGTTTCCATTTGTGTAAGATGGATCAAATAATAGTATTCACCTAACAAGGTGGTTACGATGATTAAATAAAATATCACATATAAATACCTAAAGTGGGGGCAGAGGGCTTTGTACATGTTAGTGGATATTGTTATTGTTATCATCATTCAAAAGCAAATCAAGTGAAATTGCAATGGAAATCTTTCAGAACCAATATCTGATGGCAAATAAATGCTTTTTTTGTGCATACAGTGTTGGTTTGATGTTAATAACTGAGTTGAGAACAAAAATACAAAGAGAAGTTAAAGCTGAGACTCTTATAATTTTTAACATTTATGTATTAAAAACCCTAGAGAATAGGAAAGCTGTGTAAAAAAAAACACTTTTACATGTTAAAAATTATGTAGATTGATGTGATAATAGCATTACCTCTAATAATTTCATTAAGGTTATCACATCTGGGAAGTTTATTTTTATTCTCTCATAACCACTCATTTAATAAAATACTTTCTTGATTAATGTATTCATGCCAATTAGATTTAAAATCTCTACATTTTCCTTAACTACTGCTTCATGAATGCATAGATTTATTTGGAGCAAAAATGTGTTTGTGGGCGCCTGCCTGGCTCAGCTGGTAGAGCATGTGACTCTTGATCTCAGGGTTGTAGGTTCAAGCCCATGTTGGGTATAGAGATTACTTAAAAATAAAATATTTTAAAAAAATGTGTTTGGCTATTGTCTTTCAAAAGTGAAGTTTTAACCCAAAATACTTACAAAATAATCTATTTTTGTTTTTCTGAAATGAATCATTTATGACTTTTAAAAAATGTTTCTTATATTTCCAGGAACACTATATAAAAATCACAGAGCTATTGTCCAAAAATTGTGTGCAGTCTTGAATTATATTAATAATTATACAGATATACCTATGCATATGAATATATATACATATGTATATATAATTATTATATCAGTGATTTCATTAACTCTTCCTTATTATAAAAATGGATATTTAGCAACATTTCTTGAGCTTTGAAATACTCTCAGCACTTACACAGAACAAAATATCTTAGAACAGACATCAACTAACTGTAATTTTAAAATGTTTGAATAATATATGGAACATAGCTATATGATGTGAATGCCAAACACTACAAAAGAAATATCTTCATGTAGTCATTAAGGCATATAAAATATGCATTTTCAACTTTTTAAATATTTATTTTGAATGTAATATATGTCTTGCTGCTATTTTATAAAGCATAGAATTGAAAGAATAAAAATAAGTTTGTATGGAAAATTCACTTAAATTCTTGGATAAAAAAGTAATCTTGGGCCAATTTTCAAAGTAAAATTTAAATCTTATTTTAATTATTGTAATTGTGCACAGGTATGTATAGTATGCAACTTAATACTGTAAAAGATAAATTGTGATTCTAGTTATTGGCATTGTTTTCTCAGGAGTTTTGAATATATCTTTACTTAACACTTATTGGCCACTATTGGAAAGAAACAAAATCAATTGCTATGCAATTCTAAGCACTTTCCATTAAAGAAATTGCCAGTTACATCAAATGGAGGTCATATCACATACAGCTACACTCAGCAATCTCTTTTTATAAAGCCACCGTATGATATTAGGTACTGTGAGAAATAGAGTGGCAAAGGAAGTTATTGCTAACAAATGTTTTGTCCTCGTTGTTGTTTACAAATGTTTTAAACAGACTAATAGTATTAGTGTAAGTGTGTTTGAATATATTTTATTTGTGCATATGAATATCCAGTGATCTGACTTCTCCTAGGCGTGCTGCTGTAGAGGTTGTTAGGTGTATTTTCACTCAATATATAAAACAAAATTAATAAAGGTAACTTTCCATCTACTGATAAATAGGTGAAATTATATTCTACCTTATATGTTTTCATTCCCTAAAAACATTGTTTGGAATCCTCTTTTTTGTTGGAAATATTTGAAGCTACTTGAGTTGTATCAAATATGAAGTGACTAACATTTAACTCATTCAAATAAATTATAAAATGGCAAATTGTTAATGGAATTGAATCCAAGGCAAAACTACAAATCCATACTTTATGATTCATTCACATAACTTCTTTGCATTTCAGCTAAGGCATAGGTTACTCTTTAAAAAGTGTACTTAGAGGGGTGCCTGGGTGGCTCAGATGGTTAAGCATCTGCCTTCAGCTCAGATCATGATCCCAGGGTTCTGGGATTGAGCCCCACATCAGGCTCCTGGCTCAGCAGGAAACCATAGTAGAAAAAAACAGGGATCTGGCTTGGTCATCACCAATCCTGCTTCTCCCTCTCCCTCTGCCTCTCTCCCTGCTCATGCTCTCTCTCTCTTTCTGTGTCTCAAGTGAATAAATAAAATCTTCAAAAAAAAAAAAAAGAAAATATTTAAAAAAAAGTGTACTTAGAAACTAGGGCCATTCTGTGGTTATTTTTGAAGGGTTCACTTTATAGTAGAAATATGTATTTATAAAATTGGATTTTAATGAAATCTGTTCCAATCAGTTTTAGTCAGATTCATTACATGTATCGCATATCACATAATGGACACTCAACAAATAATATTCGTAAACATAAGTGGTCAGCTTGTATGTTCTGTTGGTAATATCTTTATCTATATTTCTTTATAAAATGAGTAATGCAACCTTCTTACCATAAACTATTCTTTTTTTTTCCATAATATTTATTACATTATGAGGTACTATATAATTGACTTAGTCATTATTTTTATTGCTTATTATCCATCCCTTCTCCACCAGAAGGAAAATTCCATGAAGGCAGAGATTTGTATATGCATTGGTCACTGGCATATCCTAAGTATCTAGAACAGAGCATAGAATATAATAGATACACAATAAATATTGTGTATACATGCCTTGGGAAAGGGATGAAAATAGAAAGATGGCTGAAGAAACTAGAATCTTCCATACAGACTCTTGAGATTTTATACTGCCAGGTAACTAACCCTCTAATGTCTGATGACCGGAAGCTTTTATCCTGGAAAACTACTCCTGTCCTAGCAGAGGTGGTCTCTAAGACACTAGGCCAGGCTGAGTAACATACAGAAATCAGAAAAATTAAGAGGAGAAATTCTGTGTACTACTTGGAGAGACCCTACTTCTTATGTCTTACCACTTGGTTCCTATAAGGATGGCAACAGTCTTATACCCCTCAGAAAGAAATTGGAAGATTGTTCTGTGAGTAGATTGAAACATTCAAGAGAAAAGATTTGTAGATAATACTTGTGAGTTATCTCTCAAAGTGAAGGGATCAACCTACAGTTAATACTTACAATTCCTTCAGGAGTTAAAAAGTATGAAGCCGGTATACATGCTGGATGGACAAGATGGATAAAATTTTATAAGCATTATGTTGAAATAAAAAAAAGTTTCTGGTGGTGCCTGGGTGGCTCAGTCGTTAAGCGTCTGCCTTCGGCTCAGGTCATGATCCCAGGGTCCTGGGATCAAGCCCCACATGGGGCTCCCTGCTCGGTGGGAAGCCTGCTTCTCCCTCTCCCACTCCCCCTGCTTGTGTTCCCTCACTCACTGTGTCTCTCTCTGCCAAATAACTAAACAAAATCTAAAAAAAAAATAAAGTTTCATATGAATACATATAATTTACATATATTTTCCTTACATAAAACAGTAATACATATTTGAAGAGGCTACATACTATATGATTCCCACTGTGTGACATTCTGGAAAAGGCAAGACTATGGAAACAGTATAAAGATCTAAATAATCATGTGCCAGTGTAGGTTTAGTGACTGTAACAAATGTTCCATTGTGGTGTGGATGCCCATAGTGGGAGAGGTTGTGTATATGTGGGTGAGGGTTTATGGAAGCATTGTGCTTTCTGAACAAGTTTACTAGGAACCTAAAATTCATCAAAAAATAATCAATTAAAAAACATACCTTGGAGGTAGTTTTTTTGTTATTTTCATAATAAAAAAATAAAATAAAATAAAATAAATATATATATAGAAAATTACCTGTACAATAAAAATAAATCAGTCCCCCCAAGTTACAACTTTACATCCTTAATTCCTTTTATGGACTCTCCCAAATCCCCAATATCTCAGACTTCCTGCTTACTCCCCCACTCTCTCCCTCCATCCATCCTTTCCCCTCTTTTTTTATTTTCTTCTTCTGTCTCAACCTCTCACCTCGTACTTTTCCTGCCTTTAGCTTCTTCATGTTGAAAATAGAGGCATATTCAGGGCGCCTGGGTGGCTCAGTCGTTAAGTGTCTGCCTTCGGCTCAGGTCATGATCCCAGGGTCCTGGGATCGAGCCCACATCAGGCTCCCTGCTCAGTGGAGAGCCTGCTTCTCCCTCTCCCACTCCCCCTGCTTGTGTTCCCTCTCTCGCTATCTCTCTCTCTGTCAAATAAATAAATAAAAATCTTAAAAAAAAAAAAAGAAAAGAGAATAGAGGCATATTCAGAATACACGAAGTACTGAAGGCATATGACACTGACTTCTGGGGGAATTAGGTCAGTAGAACATACTGTCTCAGTAGTCACAAAGCCAGGCCTCAAGCAGGATTGGATTTTAGTTCAGGAAACCATAGTAGAAAAAAACAGGGATCTGGCTTGGTCATCACCAATCTTGTGATTCACCTTCTTTCTGTCTCCACCTACTCCTACAACTGCTACAGCCTGCTATTTCTCCCTTTTTGCTTTGTACTTAAAGTAGCTGCAATAAGTCCTTTTGTATTTATTAACCACCGAAAGTAAAGCTTGCCATTGGGCAGCTAACCAGTCATGAGCTCCTGCACTAGCATACTTAAGGTGTAAAAGCTCCACCAAATGGCATGTTTTCTGGGCCTACTAACTAATTATGCAAATACTCTTCCTCTAAAAACCCTGATTCTACCTAGATCTAGAATCCATGAAATTCATGTAGACTAGTTTACTACTCCTTTTCAAGTATCTGCTAAATGACTTTGATATGTCCACCTGAGACATTTTCTAGCTTTAAGGTAGGAGAGGAGACCATATAATATACAGGGTACTTTGAGAATATGTGGTGATGGTGCCAACAGCCATCTATAGAATGTGCCATGAAATTATTTAATTATTTGGAATTCTATCTGAAAAATAGAAATAGAAAAAAAATTACTATGATTTAAAATTGTGAGCTGTCATATATATTTCCTTTTAAATTGTCCTTATCAGGCAGCTCCTAATTATTTTGTTTTAGGACATGGGTTCATTTATTGACATTTATATCTGTATGTGTGTAGTGTGTATATTTGTATATATGTGTGTGTATAAAATAACACTAATGCCTAAATATTGAACTTGATTACTTACATTGCAAAACCCTAAAAAGGAGTGATGACTTCTTTGTGTCATCTACTGCACCATATTGCACACTTAGTACTCACAAATTAAAAAAATTGTGTAATAAAAATGGTCACAGAGGGGAGACTGGTAGCAGGATAATAGAACCCAGTAATAATAATTGATGTAATCTAGTCTCTGGATGAACTTGTAATTTTCCATCTCTTTTGCCCCCAAGAGCCTCTTAAAATTATTCAGGTGAAGTCTGACTCACAGAACTCCAAAGATATGTAAATGCAAAGATTTATAGTCTAAATTTGATGTAAGTAATGGGTCAGTGCACATCTGGGAGAAAAGCATAAAAGAAGTGAGGCCAAGGTGCTTTATTTTTCATTTAATGTCATTTATTTGCACATTTATCAAATCTGCATTGGGTGGCTATATCACACTGGGGATAAGAATCTCCAGGCTCTCGGGAGCATCTGTCCCAGAGAGAGGACATCCTGAGTGTTTTCCTTGGGGAGAGTGACAAGGAGATGAAAAAGCTCAAAAACTTACAAGGTTTTCCAGACCTTGCTGTGTACATTTGTATAACATCCCTGGGTGGGGAATTCTGCCTGCTACTCAGTGCTCTCTTCTTCCAAGCTGAGTGTAATTTTAGATACCTATGCACACACACTATATATGTACATATTCAGGATACCTTCTGAGTTCAAATCAGGGAGCTCAATGCAAGATAATTAAATACAGCCTAAATACTTTATGGCCAAACTGGAAAAGACAAAGAAAAAAAGAAAGAAAGAAAAAAAGAAAGACCATTGTTATAATGGAGATTTTAAAATAGAGGTGGAAGAAATAGCAAGACAGGGATTGATTTTACTTAAGCAGGTTTGGGAGCTGGTAAGGGAAGCTGAGGAGAATTCAGAGTTTTCCTGGGTAATTATAGGAACCGAAGAAGCAGAAGAGAGGAAGGGCATACCTAATAGCAGCCTTGAATAAGGACGTGTAAGTAAGTGTTTGTGCTGTGTAAACTGCAAATGAATCAGGGGATTAGAATACTGGATATATCCAGAGGAACAATTGCAAAGAAGTCTGAAAAAATAGTTTCAAGTAAAATTATGAAAAGCCCTAAATGCCAGGCTCAGGAGTTTATAATAAATGGAGTGTCCTTGATAAAATTTAAGGAGAAGATCATTACAGTCATATATGAATTTTGAAAATTTATTTCTGACAATATGTAAAAGACAAATGGGAAGCAAAAGAGACAGAGATTAAAGTTGCATGAGCTGAGGAGGCCTGAGTATGCTCTGAAGTGAAGATAGAGGTGAAAGGGTAGAAATGACAGGACTTAAAAGGAATGGGTTGGAAGATAAGGGAGGATAAAAAGCAGAGATGAGTTCAGTTTTCTAGCAACTGTGTGTGAAACTGTGTGTGAAATCTATGTTATCCACTAAAATGGATAACATAGATTTTAGAGATGGAGGGAAGAAAATAAGGAGTTTATTTATTAGACTTTGTCAGATTGCAATGCTGTAATACTCAGAAAACCTCAGATAATAGGGAACCTTGAAAAAATAAAGCAGAGAAATCATATCATCAGGACCCATAGAGAAAAGGCAACTGATGATCAGGTCATAAGGAAGGTAAATGGTGTACTTGATTCACTACACTTTGATGGAGATTTACCTTATCTGGTTTACTCCTTTCATGCCTCCTGTGGCTCTTATTCTCATTATATCTTCTAACATAATATTTGTGGTCATTGTACCTTAAGAATAAAGAACAAAGAAAATACAGTTTGGAAATTGTGGCCACCAATTAAAAAAATGCAATCAAAGGAGAATCCAAGGCGGAGGACCAAGATGGCGACCTAAATTTTGTCTGGTCCTAGGAATTCAGCTAGATAGCTATCAAACCACTCTGAACACCTACGAACTCAACAGGAGATCGAAGAAAAGAATAGCAGAAACTCTCTGAACAGAAAAGTGACCACTTTCTGGAAGGTAGGACGTGCGGAGAAGTGAATCCAAGGCGATATTTGGGAAGATAGACGGTGGGGGAGGGGGCCTCTGTCCACTGCTTCTGTCAAGTGAGAGAGCAGTGGAGCACAAAATCGGAACTTGTAGAAGTCTGCTCCGCTGAGGGACGTTGCTCTAGTGGCTAAGCGGGGGGTGGAACCCTCGCTGGGACAGTGTGGTCTCAGGACCCTCGGGGTCACAGAAACACCAGGGGTGCCTGAGTGTGGCAGAGCTCCCAGGGATCAGAGCAGAGAAGCCAGCTACAAAGACGGAGCCCAGGTGTGGGCTCTCAGCTCCAAGTTGCCATAAACCGTGATCCACGGCACAGTCAGGCCACTGCTCTTCCAGCAGGGACCCAAAAAGCAGCAGATCCGGGGAGATTCCCCTTCCTCCCCCTGGAGGAGTGGCGTGGGAGTGCACCGCAGGAATCTGCTGGGTTTGGAGACTCCACAAGGGGTCATGTGCCAGAGATAGAAACACTCAGTCACAGGCCGGGTGAGCACAGAGTGCAGCCAGAGCCTAGGGAGAAGGGAGTGATTGACTGCTTTTCGCTGGGGGCGCAATGAGGAGTCAGGCCCCGAGTTCCCAGCTCCTCTGGGCCGAGATTAGGAGGCCACCATTTTCACTCTCATCCTCCAAAGCTGTATGGAAAGCTTGCAGGTAACAAAAGCTCCCGAGAGCAAACCCGAGCAGATTACTTAGCCCAGACCGGGCAAGGGCAGGGCAATTCTGCCTCTGGCAAAGACATGTGAGAATCACTGCAACAGGCCCCTCCCCCAGAAGATCAGCAAGAACAGCCAGCCAAGACCAAGTTTACCGATCAATGAGAATGGCAGAACTCCAGCACTAGGGGAATGCAGCTTGTAGAATTCATGGCTTTTTCCCTTGATTCTTTAGTCTTTCAAAGTTAATTTTTCTAATTTTCTTTTTTTCTTTTTCTATTTTTTTTTTGAATTTTTCTCTTTCCCTTTTTCAACCAACATCTTATCAATCCCTTTTTTAAAAATCTTTTTTATTTTTCATTTTTAGAGTCATATTCTATCCCTTCATTGTAGTTAACCTTATTTTCGAATATATATATATATATATATATATATATATATATATGTATGTATGTATGTATTTATTTATTTCTATTTATATATAAGTTGTTCTCTCTTTAAAATTTTGGGATATAGTTTCTTCTAACAGACCAAAATGATACCCTAAATCTCTAGGGTATGGCTTTGTTCTAGTCTCCTGCCTGATCACATTCTCTCCCTTTTTTTTTTTTAATTTCTCTTCTTTCTTTTTTCAACCAACTTCTTATCTTATCAATTCTTTTTATAAAATCTTTTATAATATTCATCTTTACAGTCATATTCTATCCCTTCATCGTATTTACCCTTATTTTTGTACATATATAAGTTTTTCTTTCTTTAAAATTTTGGGAGGCAGTTTCTTCTAACAGACCAAAATATGCCCAGAATCTAGCATGTGGCACTGATCTATTCACCAGCCTGATCATATTTGATCATATTCTTTTTTTTTTCTTTTTTCTTTCTTTCCCTTTCTTTTCCCCCAGTTTCAGGTCTCTTCTGATTTGTTTAGTGTATATTTTTCTGGGGTTGTTGTTCCCCTGTTAGCATTTTGTTCTCTCATTCATCTGTTCTCCTCTGGACAAAATAACAAGACAGAAAAACTCACCTCAAAAACAAAACAGGGGCGCCTGGGTGGCTCAGTCGTTAAGCGTCTGCCTTCGGCTCAGGTCATGATCTCAGGGTCCTGGGATCGAGCCCCGCATCGGGCTCCCTGCTCTGCGGGAAGCCTTCTTCTCCCTCTCCCACTCCCCCTGCTTGTGTTCCTTCTCTCGCTGTGTCTCTCTGTCAAATAAATAAATAAAATCTTTAAAAAAAAAACAAAAAACAAAAAACAAAGAGGCAGTACCGACTGCCAGGGACCTAATCAATATAGACATTAGTAAGATGTCAGAACTAGAGTTCAGAATGACGATTATAAAGATACTAGCTGGGCTTGAAAAAAGCATGGAAGATACTAGAGAGACCTATTAATGAGGTGAAATCAAAAATGGAGGCTCTAACTGCTAGGATAAATGAGGCAGAAGAGAGAATTAGTGATATAGAAGACCAAATGATGGAAAATAAAGAAGCTGAGAAAAAAAGAGATAAACAACTACTGGATCATGAGGGCAGAATTTGAGAGATAAGTGATACCATAAGATGAAACAATATTAGAATAATTGGGATCCCAGAAGAAGAAGAAAGAGAGGGGGGCAGAAGGTATATTGGAGCAAATTATAGCAGAGAACTTCCCTAATTTGGGGAAGGAAACAGGCATCAAAATCCAGGAGGCACAGAGAACCCCCCTCAAAATCAATAAAAATAACACCCCGACATCTAATAGTAAAACTTACGAGTCTCATAGACAAAGAGAAAATCCTGAAAGCAGCTCGGGACAAGAGATCTGTAACCTACAATGGAGAAACATTAGATTGGCAACAGACCTATCCACAGAGACCTGGCAGGCCAGAAAGGACTGGCAGGATATATTCAGAGCACTAAACGAGAAAAACATGCAGCCAAGAATACTATATCCACCTAAGCTGTCATTGAAAATAGAAGGAGAGATAATAACCTTCCAGGACAAACAAAAACTAATTTGCAAACATGAAACCAGCCCTACAAGAAATATTAAAAGGGGTCCTCTAAGCAAAGAGAGAGCCTAAAAGTAACATAGACCAGAAAGGAACAGAGACAATATACAGTAACAGTCACCTTACAGGCAATACAATGGCACTAAATTCATATCTTTCAATAGTTACCCAAATGTAAATGGGCTAAATGCCCCAATCAAAAGACACAGGGTATCAGATTGGATAAAAAAACAAGATCCATCAATACGCTGTCTTCAAGAGGCTCATTTTAGACCCAAGGACACCTCCAGATTGAAAGTGAGGGGGTGGAAAAATATTTACCATGCTAGTGGACACCAAAAGAAAGCTGGAGTGGCAATCCTTATATCAGACAACTTAGATTTTAAACCAAAGACTATAATAAGAGATGAGGAAGGGACTATATCATACTTAAAGGATCTATCCATCAAGAAGATCTAACAATTGTAAATATCTATGCCCCTAACATGGGAGCACCCAATTATATAAGCCAATTAATAACAAAAGCAAAGAAACACATCAACAACAATACAATAATAGTAGGGGACTTTAACACGCCCCCTCACTGAAATGGACAGATCATCTAAGCAAAAGATCAACAAGGAAATAAAGGCTTTAAATGACACACTGGACCAAATGGACTTCACAAATATATTCAGAACATTCCATCCCAAAGCAACAGAATACACATTCTTCTCTAGTGCCCATGGAACATTCTCCAGAATAGATCACATCCTAGGTCACAAATCAGGTCTCAACTGGTACCAAAAGATTGGGATCATTCCCTGCATATTTTCAGAACACATTGCTTTGAAACTAGAACTCAATCACAAGAGGAAAGTCGGAAAGAACTCAAATACATGGAGGCTAAAGAGCATCCTACTAAAGAATGAATGTGTCAACCAGTAAATTAAAGAAGAATTTAAAAAATTCATGGAAACAAATGAAAATGAAAGCACAACTGTTCAAAATCTTTGGGATGCAGCAAAGGCAGTCCTAAGAGGAAAGTATATAGCAATACAAGCCTTTCTCAAGAAACAAGAAAGGTCTCAAATACACAACTTAACCCTACAACTAAAGGAGCTGGAGAAAGAACAGCAAATAAAGCCTAAACCCAGCAGGAGAAGAGAAATAATAAAGATCAGAGCAGAAATCAATGAAATAGAAACCAAAAGAACAGTAGAACAGATCAACGAAACTAGGAGCTGGTTCTTTGAAAGAATTAACAAGACTGATAAAGCCCTGGTCAGACTTATCAAAAAGAAAAGAGAAAGGACCCAAATAAATAAAATCATGAATGAAAGAGGAGAGATCACAACCAACAGCAAAGAAATACAAACAATTATAAGAACATATTATGAGCAACTGTATGCCAGCAAATTAGATAATCTAGAAGAAATGGATGCATTCCTAGAGATGTATAAACGACCAGAACTGAACCAGGAAGAAATAGAAAACCTGAACAGACCTATAATCACTAAGGAAATTGAAGCAGTTATCAAAAATCTCCCAACAAACAAGAACCCGGGGCCAGATGGCTTCCCAGGGGAATTCTACCAAGCATTTAAAGAAGAATTAATACGTATTCTTCTGAAACTGTTCCAAAAATTAGAAATGGAAGGAAAGCTTCCAAACTCATTTTATGAGGCCAGCATCACCTTGATCCCAAAATCAGACAAAGACCTCATCAAAAAGGAGAATTGCAGACCAATATCCCTGATGAACATGGATGCAAAAATTCTCACCAAAATACTAGCCAATAGGATCCAACAGTACATTAAAAGGATTATTCACCACGACCAAGTGGGATTTATTCCTGGGCTGCAAGGTTGGTTCAACATCCGCAAATCTATCAATGTGATGCAATACATTAATAAAAGAAAGTACAAGAACCATATATTACTCTCAATAGATGCAGAAAAAGCATTTGACAAAGTACAGCATCCTTTCTTGATCAAAACTCTTCAGAGTATAGGGATAGAGGGTACATACCTCAATATCATAAAAGCCATCTATGAAAAACCCACAGCGAATATCATTCTCAATGGGGAAAAAATGAAAGCTTTTGCCTTAAGGTCAGGAACATGGCAGGGATGTCCACTATCACCACTGCTATTCAACATAGTACTAGAAGTCCTAGCCACATCAATCAGACAACAAAAAGAAATAAAAGGCATCCAAATCGGCAAAGAAGAAGTCAAACTCTCACTCTTTGCAGATGATATGATACTTTATGTGGAAAACCCCAAAGACTCCACCCCAAAACTGCTAGAACTCATACAGGAATTCAGTAAAGTGGCAGGATATAAAATCAATGCACAGAAATCAGTGGCATTCCTATACACCAACAACAAGACAGAAGAAAGAGAAATTAAGGAGTCGATCCCATTTACAATTGCACCCAAACCATAAGATACCTAGGAATAAATCTAACCAAAGAGACAAAGGATCTGTACTCAGAAAACTATAAAATACTCATGAAAGAAATTGAGGAAGACACAAAAAATGGAAAAACGTTCCATGCTCATGGATTAGAAGAACAAATATTGTGAAGATGTCAATGCTGCCTAGAGAAATCTACACATTTAATGCAATCCCTATCAAAATACCATCCACTTTTTTCATAGAAATGGAACAAATAATCCTAAAATTTGTATAGAACCAGGAAAGACCTCGAATAGCTAGAGGAATGTTGAAAAAGAAAAGCAAAGCTGGCAGCATCACAATTCCGGACTTCCAGCTCTATTACAAAGCTGTCATCATCAAGACAGTATGGTACTGGCACAAAAACAGACACATAGGTCAATGGAACAGAATAGAGAGCCCAGAAATGGACCCTCCACTCTATGGTCAACTAAAGACCTAAATATGAGACAGGAGTCCATCAAAATCCTAGAGGAGAACACAGGCAGCAACCTCTTCAACCTCAGCTGCTGCAACTTCTTCCTAGAAACATCATGAAAGGGAAGGGAAGCAAGGGAAAAAATGAACTATTGGGACTCATTAAGATAAAAAAACCTTTTGCACAGCAAAGGAAATAGTCAACAAAACCAAAAGACAACAGACAGAATGGGAGAAGATTTGCAAATGACATATCAGATAAAGGGCTAGTATCTAAAATCTCTAAAGAACTTATCAAACTTAACACCCAAAGAACAAATAATTCAATCAAGAAATGGGCAGAAGACATGAACAGACATTTCTCCAAAGAAGACATCCAAATGGCCAACAGACACATGAAAAAATGCTCAACATCACTTGGCATCATGGAAATCCAAATCAAAACCTCAATGAGATACCACCTCACACCAGTCAGAATGGCTAAAATTAACAAGTCAAGAAACGACAGATGTTGGCGGGGATGCAGAGAAAGGGGAACCCTCCTACACTTTTGGTGGGGATGCAAGCTGGTGCAGCCACTCTGGAAAACAGTATGGAAGTTCCTCAAAAAGTTGAAAATAGAGCTACCCTATGACCCAGGAATTGCACTACTGGGTATTTACCCCAAGGATACAAATGTAGTGATCCAAAGGGGTACGTGCACCCCGATGTTTATAGCAGCAATGTCCACAATAGCCAAACTATGGAAAGAGCCAAGATGTCCATCAACAGATGAATGGATAAAGAATATTTGGTGTATATATACAATGGAATATTCTGCAGCCATCAAAAGGAATGAGATCTTGCCATTTGCAACGACGTGGATGGAACTGGAGGGTATTATGTTGAGCGAAATAAGTCAATCAGAGAAAGACATGTATCATATGATCTCACTGATACGAGGAATTCTTAATCTCAGGAAACAAACTGAGGGTTGCTGGAGTTGTGGGGGGGTGGGAGGGATGGGGTGGCCGGGTGAGGAGGGTATGTGCTATGGTGAGCGCTGTGAATTGTGTAAGAATGATGAATCACAGACCTGTGCCTCTGAAACAAATAATACATTATATGTTAAAAAAAAAAAAAGATAGTAGGAAGGGAAAAATGAAGGGGGAGAAATTGGAGGGGGAGACGAACCATGAGAGACTATGGACTCTGAGAAACAAACTGAGGGTTCTAGAGGGGAGGGGGGTGGGAGGATGGGTTAACCTGGTGATGGGTATTAAAGAGGGCACGTTCTGCATGGA
The DNA here is from genome assembly GCF_002201575.2 of Neomonachus schauinslandi. Taxonomy (NCBI): domain Eukaryota; kingdom Metazoa; phylum Chordata; class Mammalia; order Carnivora; family Phocidae; genus Neomonachus; species Neomonachus schauinslandi. Next base: position 61,832,819 of record NC_058409.1, on the reverse strand, counting down.
GCACTGGGTGTTATATACGTAAATAATGAATCATGGAGCACCACATCAAAAAAAAACAAAAAACAAAGGAGAGTCCAAGTCAAAAGGATGCTGAATAGAAAGTGTAGTTGTCTGTGTCTCTCTACTCATAGTCAGCCTAGGAGATTCAGCAACTTTGTGTAGAGCAAAGTCAAAGCAACTCGAGCTGATATGTATTGATTTATTCATTTAACAAATCAATAAATACAGATAAGCTCTGAAGTTGCTAAAAGAATTGCACAGTGTACTATGTATAGTGAAAATATGTAAATGTAGTCCAAGCTTACTTCAATTAAATCTTACATTTCAAAATGTGATAAGTAGAATTATGGCCCCCAAAGTTGTTTATTTCCTGATACCCAGAACCAATGAATGTGTTATGGAGGGATTAAAGTTGCAGATGGAATTAAGTTTGCTAATCAGCAGATCTTGAAATGAGGCAATTATCCTAGGTTATATGGGTAGGCCTAATAAATTCTTGGGGTCCTTATAAGTGAAAGTGGGAGGTAGGAGAGTCAGTGTCACTTTGACAGAGTGTGAGACGCAACTAGTCATTGCCGGCTTTGAGGATGGAAGGGGCCCACAAGTCAAGGAATGCAGGCAACTCCTAAGGAGCTAAAAGAGGGGGAAAAAAAAAAAAAAACAGAGCAAGAGCAGATTCTAGTCTACTGTCTCACATACCCTCATCTTCATGGATATGGAGGAATCATTTAATCACTAAATTCTAGATAGAATTTTAAGGCAGATACTATGCAACTTTGTATTCCCTAGACCTAAAGCAGTTTGTAGTGCTCCAAAAATTGGTCAATAGTGTATAAAATATATGTCTGCTGTTACAAGGGTATTGAATGATAAATGATTAACCCTATTAGAAATCATCTGAAATGGCTTCCAATCAGCCTCATCTGCTGGATTTTTTAAGCTGGGCAATCAATCCTCTGCCCTTGTGTGAAAGATAGACCTAGGAAATCACTTCTAATGCATAGAATATGGGAAAAAGTGATAGGATGCCAGTTTTCTTGCAATATACCTTTTTTGTGTTGTCAGCTACCTGTAAAGAGGTTCATGGGGCAAGTGAACCTGGCCAATAGCCAGTGAGAACCTGAGTCCTGACAAAAAACAAGTGAGCTTGGGAGTAGATCCTCTCTCACTCAGGCCTTGAGATGACGGCAGTTCCAGCCAGCCCTTTGACTGCAGCCTCATGAGAGATCCTGCACCAGAGAACCCAGTTCAGCTACATCTGAATCCCTGATCCACAGAAACCGTAAGGTCATATTCATTGTTTTAAAAAGTAATATTTCCAGGTAATTTGTGATGCAGTAATTAATAATGCATCAACTAAAATATGTATAGAGTAAATGCTGTAGAAATTCAGAACCAGAGTTTTGGTTCTGTAAATAGAACTGTAACCAAACTATCATTGTCTAATATTTTATATTAAAAACCTCGATATATTATTTGCTTTATTTTATTTCCAAGTTCTATTTTCCAGCCTTTAAGGATTCTGAGTGCAATTTGAGCCCAGTAGGAAATGGCAGACAAGGGAATAGATGAGGGATGTGGATGTACCAATTGTTTGACTAAATTGTGTGGGGAATGTCCCAAGAATTTTCTTCTGTCATACCCTGATAAACTCAGAGCCAAACTGAATATATTTGGGTGCAGCTTTCTGAATAAGCAATTTAGAGATGATTTCGTTCTGGTCAGCGTGACCCAGACACTGAAATGTTTTGATCCCCAGCATTACTAAACTTCATCTTCTTAAAAGAAAAAGTAATAGGTCTGTAATAAAAATGATACTCTGCTTTCTCTGAGTTCTTTGAAGCAAAAGTGCCAATAAATGACAGTCCCTCTTCAAATATAGGAACTTTGGGAGAGAGGTTGCCCTGTAAGGAGTAAGGAGTAAGTGGTGCAGGGTGGAGGATCTGGTCAGAAAGAGGTCTGCAGAATAGTGGAGGTAGGACAAAGATAGATGTATTTTCCGATGGAACATATGTGGACCCAGGAGAAAGTCCAACTGGGTCATTTTGAAAAGAACCACAATACAAGATGATTCTCTTCCCAGGTTAATCAACTTCAGCATAAGGAGCTAAGCTTCAGAAAGTACAGAACAAAAGTGAGCAAATTTAAGAGAAGCATTACCTGTCAAAGAAGAGGATTCTTCAACAACTGAAATGAAACTTTGCTTGGGGATTTTTATTATCTGAAACTGACCAAAGCAACCCATTGAAATATCAATATAACAGCAACAACAACAAAAGAAGTGTCACTCTTTTTTAAATTTTTTTTAAGATTTTATTTATTTATTTGACAGAGAGAGAGACACAGCGAGAGAGGGAACACAAGCCGGCGGAGTGGGAGAAGAAGCAAACTCCTCACTGAGCAGGGAGCCCGACTCGGGGTGCTCGATCCCAGGACCCTGGGATCATGGCCTGAGCCGAAGGCAGATGCTTAATGACACGTAATACCCCACAAGTGTCACTCTTTTAATTTGGTACAAACATCTTACTATAGAATTTGTTGGTATTATTTAACAGTAATTTCATGTTAAATCTTGACTTTTTAGTCAGTCCCAATTTTATTTTGTCAACTTTTTGATATCGTAACTCTTTTAACCAATATAGATATGGTTAAGGTCAAGCAGTTGGTTTTTAATAGCATAATCTAAAGCTTACTGAACCTCAGGTTTATTTATGTAAGAGTTCATAACTGAACTGGAAAATTCAAAAAATGGAAAATTTCCTATAAATAAATGTTTATAGGAATAGGCCATCTGCAGACCAAAAAATATAAAGCTTCAGACTACAGAGGGTCAATATCTGACCTTTTCTACACTAACATGGCTTTGAAGAATCAATATTTTTCATTTTCTTTACCTAAAAGGAAAGCACTATGTTAGTACCCAGAGACGTGCTGTCTGGATCTATTACTGTGGTTGTATTCCTAAAGTACACTTTCATATTAATTTAAAAAGCACTTTCAATTTCTTTTAGAAATACTTCTCTTTTTAGCAAGAAAAATAAAATCATGAAAATGATTATATTTTTGGATAAAACAAGAACTCTGCTAAAGATGTGGAATATGAAACATTTGTTTAACAATTGTAGCAAGGAAACCTATAGGAATATTGTACTCTGTTGCTGCTGAATGATTGATGGACATTGCATGAAAATATACTCTTAGGTATTCGGGAACAATTCGACCTAACCCAAAAATGAGAGGTCTTTGGAAAGAATCTTCTCCCAATTTTAGAGAAATTTATCTATCCTTCTATCTCTCTCCCTCTCTCTCTAATCAAATGCCACTCTTCTCCTAGAGTCATCTTTACAAATTAAACAGGAATGGGATACTATGTGAATGTTATTCCTATTATTTGTCAATTCATTGGAGAATCACATGACACAATGTGATGATAAATGCAAAGTACAAAATGGTATAGACCCTATGATCCCATTTGTTAAATATGTGTATATAAATTCATATGTGTGTACTTCGGATAGGTGTGTACCAAACATTTACTCTTTGTATCTGGTTTGCAATATAGAATTTTATTTTACATTTTATAAATTTTGAGATTTTATTTATTTATTTGAGAGAGAGAGAGCACATGAGAGGGGAGAGGGTCAGAGGGAGAAGCAGACTCCCTGCCGAGCAGGGAGCCCGATGCGGGACTCGATCCGGGGACTCCAGGATCATGACCTGAGCCGAAGGCAGTCGCTTAACCAACTGAGCCACCCAGGCACCCTATATTTTATAAATTTTGTTACATTATAAATTTTCTACAATGAGTTTATGCACACACACACATACATAATGTTATTATAAAGGCCAAAACATTTTCAAGAATAGAACTAGATAGCTTTCAAAAAGAGACAGAGTTAAGCCAGTTATAATGATCATAATCAAATAAATAATGTTATAACTTGTATTCTTACCATGTTTTCCAAATATACAATATAGTACTGTGTTTTAGTAATGTGATCATTTTTTGGATTTGGCAGAAGTCACAGATATGTTTTTATGTATCATCTATATTTTGCCTGCAATCCAGGTACTAATCAAATGATTAGCACTTCAATAGTATAGCAAAGGCAAATTGATTAGATTTATCTCAGATAGATGAAACTAAGAAAACTAGGGAGATACTGTTTAATAACAAATACTGCTTAGAAATATGTAATTTTGTAGTTAACACAGATTCATCGTCTTCATTTACCACACCTAAGCCATGAAACGTCCCATAAAGAATAAGATTAATTCTTTGTAAGTAACATTTTTTAGTATTTTTTACACATCCTGAATTATATATTCTTTATGAGTACTTTGCTGATTTTTTGGCATCTGGGAAGTACTGATCATTTTACTTATTAACCATTATCCTGTTTCGACTTAGGTAGCATTATTAAGGTAATTTATCAATTTTTAATACGTCCCCAAATGGTTTCAAAACAGTGAGTCATCCTGGCACAAACCAAGTGGCTTGCTTACATCTCACTTTTCATCAGATTCTGAACTTCAGCAGCTCCTATTCTTTCCCTTTCCCATTCTTGCAGTAGTGATGATGATGGAGGAGAGGAAGAAAGGGAAATGGCAGAGGAAAAGGAGGAGGAAAAATAAGGAAAGGAGGTGGAGGAGAAGTGGGATAGGAAAAGGGGAAGAAGAAGGAGAAGGAGAATGAAGAGGAAAAGAGAAAAAGAAACAACCATTTTATGCAGTATGCCTGGCGTGATAGTAGGCTATTTATAGAAATTATATTGTTCAATCCACATAATAACCATGTGCAGATTGTGTTAATTTTTGCATTTTACAGGTGATAAAATCAACATTCACAGAGAAACAACATAACTTGGTAAGGTTCACATACATGTTAGTTACAACTGCAGTCAGAGCCTAGGTTTTCTGACTCCCAGATGCTTCCCAACTTACTGCCTTGAATTTTCCCTTTTCTTCCCTTCAACCCTCCTAATCTTACCTCCCTATTCCCCACTTTCACTAATGTGAGCTACCCAGTCACAGGGTCACAGCTCTATAAAACGACTCTTTTCCATCTATTCTGGATTTCCATCTCATGCAGATGCTAGAATTGTTCTGTTGCTTAGACCATAAAATATTTGTGCATTTTTGTGCATACTTTAAACAAAATAAAAGATAAAAAAATATTCACTTTCAAAATTCATATTACTTTTTAAAAATTTTTCAAATTTCAAATAAACCTGTCAATATTAAACAAAGAATTTAACCTTCACTTGACTGTGTGAGATAAAATGGCCAATTGAGGTAATTGTGAAAATTATTTTACTTTTCTGGGGGTCAAGTTTAGGGGATACTTGATTAAATTCATCACCTATTAATTCTCTGAATTTCATTTTTTAATGTGTAGATTTTTTTTAATTTTAGACAATTATGAAAAAGAAATGTTTAAGATAAAATCAATACAGTATGAAGTCATACAGGTAATGTAGCTGAAATATTTTCTGTTTCAATTATCTTATTAATATTCATTTGAAGAACTATATTAAGCATTTGAAGTATCTCTGATAAAATTTTTAATTATGTATTTTATATTTTAAATATTTAAGAAAAAAGTACATACACGTTTTAATTAATTTAACTAAATGTTTAAATTTATTGCCTATAAAAGATACTGATTTTTCACTGTATATATTAAAATATGTCATTTTCACACACCAGTCACACAACTTTATGGCATTTAACCAAACTAATCCAAGAAGCTGTGAATAAAATGACTAAGTGGCATGCCTTCATCTTGATTCTATTTCAAGCCATCAGGTTCCTTTGAAGGAAATAAACATCTAGACATTATAATAACAATATCTTACTTAAATAGAGAATTCTATGTTGAATTCTGGCCTGTGGTTATATTGAAATGGTAACTATTACAGTTGTTGGCATATCCTCCTATGCGTTAAATTCATTTATCAAACTTCGGTATATCATATGTTATCTGACCTGAGTTTTATAAAATTTAAGTTTTTTCCCCCATAATTATTTATTAAATAAAACTAAAATTTATGTTAAAGTTCAATCAAGGCATTTTAGTTGTCCATTTATAATAAAGAAAGTTTGAAACATAACTTACTTTAGCATGATAGAGCTTTTTGTTTTAGTTTACAAGAAGTTTAGAAAATAATTGTTTGCCTTCCAAATATGCCAGACTTGTTACTTAGACCTGGTACTAATATTGAGTAAAATAAATGGAAACCTTGAACCAAATCTATAGTAATTAGCTGACTTCATGAATTACTATATAATTATTTAATCATCATGAAACTATGCTTTGATTACTTTTTTATTAAGTCAGTTGGCAGAATTGTGAAAATCAATGTGTTTAGAGTACATATCAATAATAAAAATGGAAGATAATAAATCAGGGAAGAAAAAATTCAGTGTGTATTCGACCAAAGACACAGTTTTCTCTCTTTAAAAAAAAAAAAAAAAAAAGAGATTTATTTATTTATTTGAGAGAGAGAGAGAGAGGGAGCACTTGCGAGTTGGGGGAGGGGCAGAGGGAGAGAGAATCTCAAGCAGACTCCCTGCTGAGCGCAAAGCCTGACTCGGAGCTCAATCTCAGGACGCTGAGATTATGACCTGAGCCAAAATCATGAGTTGGATGCTTAACTGAGCCACCGAGGCGCCCCCAGGTTTCTTTTTTATAAAGCATTACAAACTTAAACATTTCTTTAATTATATAATTATAGATTTAATTATATAAAAATTAATTAATTATATAATTAATTAATTTCTTTTTTATAAAAATTACAAACTAAAACATTTCTTTAATTATATAAATGTTCTTCAGCTGTGTTCTCTGATGCTTTCTATTGTTTTTTATTTTTATTTGGTTTTGGTTTGGGTTTTAGCTACAAAATAGTCACCTTCACAAAGTTAACACAAATGACATGAAATATATACATATATGTTCATATATCTATATATATAAATACTCAAACATGCTTATTGTTATTTGTTCAGATTTAGTAAGCACAGTTTTATCTGGTAACAAATGCCATTTAGTTTAGTTTTGTTTTGAAATTTTATTTATTTGAAAGAGAGAGAGAGAGAGCATCAGCAGGGAAAGGGGCAGAGGGAGAAGGACAAGGAGACTCCCCACTGAGCAGGGAGCCTGACTCTGTGCTTTATCCCAGGATCCTGAGATCATGACCTGAGCCGAAGGCAGATGCTTAACCGACTGAGCCACCTAGGCGTCCCTGCCATTTAGTTTTGGATGACATCATATCATTAATAAATTATTAAGAAAAGTCAAGGACTTCACAATTTATATTCCCAGAAATAGAAAAATCTCTAGTACATCAATGAACATAAGTCTGAGACAAGGCAATAACCAAGTTATTTTGGTTGTTTGAATTGGCTGCTAAAAACAGAGAGCCTTCTTTAGACACTACCAGACAAGTAAAAGCTTCTGTAAAACCATTAAAGCTTCACTAGGGAAGAGCTGAGCAGTGGGAGTGTTAGTATCACAGCAGGAGATTTGACTCAGTCCAGTTTATCCCAGTGATTTAAAAATGGCATTGATCTTAGGTAGCAGCTGTGTTTCTTGGTTATTCCAGGCTTCCCCACTATCAAAAGCTTCCCAAACTTAAATGAAAACTTTACCCTTTCACATTGGAGGCCCTACTGTGATTGACCCTACCTGCCTTTCCAGTGCTCTTCCTGGCACCAGAGTTTCTGGCCTTCCCTACTTTGGCAACTTCTACTCCTACTATGTGTTTTTAATTTCTTGCCCAAGGCATTCCAAATCTTCAGTGTTGTCTTTTCGTTGTGCACTGAAGCTATCATGCCTATTTTTCCCTGGTACTTCTAGTTCAAGATTCTTTAAGCCTAGACTTTTATATCCAGCATCTGGAAGTAAAGAATAAAGCGGAACCAATAACGAGGTGTAAGACTCACTGGTACATGATTTCACGTTGGTAAGGTTCATCTCAAAGAAAACTGTGAAGGAGATGTGTATGTTTGTTTGGGTTTTATTCCTTCTTCTACTATGAAGAAATGTTCTCTAACCTCTGCTCTCCACTCCTTTTCCTGCCTCTCTCTCTAGAGCAAGCTGGCAGATTCACACTCTTCTCTAACTCTGACTCAAATGTCACAAACCCACAGACACATCATGAGTGTTATTTTAGCCTTTTGCATATACTTGTATTAGCATGTCTCGCTCTTTAACAATTACTTGTATGTATTTCTGTCTCTACCACATGATTTTGAGCTCTTAAAGCACAGGACATTTTTCTCACTGGCACAAGTGATTATTAAAACACTGTTAAATGAATGAATGTTCGAGTGAATAAATAAGGGTAGAAATTTGGTTTGAAAATGAAAATCTATAAAAGTGATTGTGTCATTACCTTCTGTATGCCCCCATGTATTTGTTATATGAACAGCACATTTTATCCCTATAGAAGATTGATTTTAGTCAACAGTTATACTCACATGCTTTTATTATTGAGTCTCAAACAGATATTTTGAGTCTATATATTTATTTAGCAGCAATCACATAGTCCTGTTATACTTCTCATTCTGTAATCATTTACTTACCACCTAACACTATTTTACAGTAGGACTAGATTTCATTTTTTTCAAAATAAGAAATCAAAGAATCAATATTTATTATAGCATTTATGAAATACAACACGTGTCCAGTGAAAAGAAATATAACCTCATATTAAACCACTTCCAATTTACTAACGTCCCAAAGCAGTTGATGTTTCTACACCTCTTTTATTCCACATGGATACATGTGGCATGGTAGAAAAAAGTAGCTAGACATCTATAAAGATCAAAACAACCAAGTATCTAACAAGATTGCTTTATTATTTGTATCAAATTATTAAGTTGATCAAGTTATTTAACCTTTTAATGTCAATGTCATCACCTATAAGATGGACATTAAGAAATGTCCATCTTATGATGGATGTATCAAATGTGATTACATATGTTAAGTCTAGGGTAAAGTAAAAAGCAAAATATAAATTATCTATTTTTATTTGACATTCAAATTCTCACAGCAGTTATTTAGCTATTATTCATATATTATCTACTAATATTGTATTTTTTTCAAGTTTTACTTTTGGACGTGAACTCTGACAGATTTTTTTCAATTTTTATTTTAATTCAGTTAATTAACATATAATGTGTTACTGGTTTCAGAGGTACAGATCTGTGATTCATCAGTCTTATATAACACCCAGGGCTCATTACATCACATGCCCTCCTTAATGTCCATCACCTAGTTACCCCATCCCCCCACCCCCCTCCCCTCCAGCAACCCTCAGTTTGTTTCCTATAATTAAGACTCTCTTATGGTGTGTCTCCCTCTCTGGTTTCCTCTTGTTTTACCTTTTCCTCCCTTTCCCTATGATCCTCTGTTTTGTTTCTTAAATTATTGATGTGTACTCTGACAGATTTATTGTTGCTCCCCACTCTTTTACCCCCCTCCCTTGTAGGGAGATTATACATCGCCATTTATTACCCTATAACAAGCAGTACCTTCTTTGTCACCCCACCCCTGACAGCTGGTTTGGACATGTGACTTGCCCTAGCCAATAAATGTGAGCAAAAGTGACAGTGTGCCCTTCTCCAGCGGAAGCTTTAAGAGCCATGATGTTCATTTGTTGCCCTCTTGCTCTTTCCCCTTTGTCATAGGAAAAGTATATCCTCTTAGGAGCTGTTCCTTCAGCCTAGATCTTAGAATAAAGAAAAAACAAGGAGCAGTAGTACAACTGTCAGTAACCCTTACAGTTAACATGAGCAAGAAATAAGCCCTTTTGTTCTAAATCATGGTGACACTGTAATTTATCATTCAGACTAGGAATCGTTTGAGAATGAATGGTGTGCTATTAATGATTAGAGCAAGACTACAGACATATGCACGGGCAGTCCCAGGCAAACAGGAAGAATGTGCATTTTAGCTACATGGACAGAATTTAAGGAGTTAAACATTCTACAAGACATGTTACAAAAAAGGCTAAGTATCACTCCCAATCTTACCTACCATCCCACCCATTCCCAGTAGAGCCTTATCATCATTTTGGTGCTACCAATGGTATCTGTTAATATTGTGTTAATTCCATAAATACTTTCATGCCTTGCATGTATCTATATAAATAATATATACATATATATTAGTTGATTTTCATTTCTTGCATAATTTTTTCTCTGCAGTTCTTTCTCATTTTTAACTTTTTGCAGATTTTTCTATGAAAATAGCACTAATTCAACTCCCAACTTTATTTCAGTTGTTTAAATCCCCTCTCAAAATTCCAGTACATCAAGAATTTGTTGATTTAATTTTGTTGAAGAACTTGAAAATTCTTGAAGAACTCAAAAATTCTTAAAGTCCCAGAAGCTTCTGACTTTCTCTAGACCAAACTATGCCTCCTCTAAGTCTGGTATGCATTTGTCATTAATCATTTTTCCCTTCACCAACATCTCATGCACTCCTCAGTTTCTTTCTTTCCTGAAATGAAGTCATGTCTTATGTAGGGTTTTTTTTGTTTTTTTTTTTTTTTTCTGTCTAGGTTTACTCCCTTGTTTTGGTTGATGCATATCAAATAGCTTCGAAGAAAAGATAATGGGAGATAATTTTTGACATTTTACATTTCTGAAAATATCTTCATTTTGTCTTTAATCATAATTGATGTTAAGATAGGTGAAGAATTTAGTTAGATATTTTATGTAAAAATGTTTTCAAAGTATTTTTGTATCGTGTTTGCTTGCAGTGTTGTATTGAAAACCTTAAAGCCATCATCATTCCTTGCATTTTGTATGTGGACCATCTTTTTCCTCTTCTCAGAAGTTCGCAGAATCTTTGTCCCCAGAAGTGTAAAATTGCACAGTGCCATGTGTCTGTGGATGCATTTTCACTCATTGTAATGGTCTGCTGTTGTCCCTTTTAAATATTTATTTGATTTTTTTCTCTCATCCACTTTCTCTATTTTCTTTGGTTCAGTAAGCCAAAGTATAAGGCTCACTCTGAATGCTGTTCTTTAAGAATGAAAAGGACAAAAAAAAAAAAAAAAAAAAATTTTATTTTTTCAAAAAAATTATGAGAAAATTCAGAAGGTTAATTTAATTTATGATGCATATGGTATACCAAGACATGATATAAGAAATCTGGTTTTACCATTCTAAGAACTCTGGAGAGCTTAAGAGGAGAGTAAAACTTTTCTTTCCTTTTTCAGGATAAACTTGCTCTACATTCAGTCATATAGTCAATCATTCACAGACATTCAAAAGATATTTATTATACACCAGCTAAGTGTCAAGCACTATGTGAAACAAAAGGATTTTTTAGAGAGACTGAGGTTAAAACATGTTAGGATGTAATCCCCCCCCCAGAGGGCTTTGGACAGTGAAACAAGGAGAGTTAGAAATCTTTTGCAGAAATATGTATGACTTAATTCCTATCAGAGAAGGATTCTATATTTCCTTCACAAGACTCGTGGGCTTTGTACAACATAAGCAACCGTCAAGCTCCAACCAAACACCCCCCCCCCCCCACTACCCCTCTACCCTTGAGAATTAACATTGGCACTAAGATGATATTCAGACACATGCAAATGTTTGTGTTTTTCATGAGGGACCTAAATAAAATATAAAATATGATAAATTTTATTTTGTTACTCTCCCAGGTCCTTTCCTTTGGAAAAACTTTTACATCCCAACTTTTATTTTCCCCTATTCTGTAAGTTCCCTTTACCTTCATACTAAACTCAGTATCTCCAAGTGCCCACCTTTGTGGTACCTCCCTTTCAGACTTTTACTCTTGTACTGCTGTTTGTTCCTCCTTGAAAAATATGTCTTTTTCCTCAGAATGACTGATTTAAATATTATATCATGTAACCAAATTAAATCATTTTAAATGCAGTAATTTACTAATCTGGATGATTGCTAAGTCAGCTGGAAACTTTAAAATGAATAAAACTATTATATATTCACAGCACCAACCCCAGAAGCTGTTAGTATGAACTTCTGGAGGTGGGGCTTAGGAAATTAGAGTGAAAAAAGGTGTTCCCTAATGTGGCCTGGCCCATGAACTGATTTTAGTGAGCATCTGCTTTACCATTGATGCAGAAGCAAGGGTGTTGGAGTGAAGCAGAAGGGCTTATGCTAAGGTGTCTGACTGGTTAAACTAATTATAGAGAGCTAATTTCCTCAAATAAGTGAGGCAGAATTCTCCCTAATGCTTCTGTTACTTCTTCTGACTTCCTGCCTAGAATTTCTTCCTATCTCTTCTCACTTTTCTCTGTACTTAAAATTACAGTTCAAGCCTAACCCTTCCATGAAGTCTTTGAGAACTATACAGGCCATGGCATGCATATATGACTAACTTCCTTTCTATTTGAATATTTTTTACCTGTTGGAGCCCTTAGAAGAATAAATATATGAGTTGGGGAAACAGAGAAGCGATCATTAAGCTTCTGTAGATAAGAAAGAAGTAGGAATTACCATGCAAAAGAGAGCAGAGGAGGAAGAAGAAAAGAATTTGTGAATAGCAGAATGGAAGAGGGTCAGGCAACTTAGATGTCTACAGAAATGTTTCTGAGGATAAGAATGAAGAAAATTCAATTTAAGTTTATTGTTACATTTTCATGTTTTCCTTCCATCTTCTCAAATATCAGTAGAGTTGCCTGCACACATACACAGATGCTTCCCAAGTCTCCTTTGAAGAAAGATAGAGACCGTGTTTTACTTCTGGGGCTACTGTGGACATGCTGACAGACTCTATTCTTCTGTCATAGGATATTTGTCTATTATTAAACCTTAGTCTGCGACCAGTATAGGCACTTGGCTCACCAATAAAATATAAGCCCCTATAACATGCTGATAGATCTTTCCATTCAACATGGAAAATGCTGGAATAATTGTGAATGCATGTGTGTGCAGAGGCACGGAGGGGTTCCAAGAATGCATAGGACTATAGGGCTGTGGCACCACACATTCCATGATACAATGAATTATACCACAGGTTTCTGGAGATGTCCCAAGCCCTGGATGAGGAAGGCTTGTTGGAGCAAAAGAAGAACTTAAAAATGCTCATAATTTTGCTGTGGTTATAAGGAAGCAAGATTTTCTAGACAAGATGCACCCCTGTGCTACCAAGAACTCAGTGACCCATGGACTTTTTTATTGACTACTGGAAATGTGCCAGTGCAGGGTCAGGGATGCTTATGGGGATGAACCCTGGATGTTTAGAAGCAGAAATGCCCATCCTTTAATTATGGTGATTAAGAATCTGAAATTTCCAGATAAAATGCAGCTGCATTATTTTATGGATTTTTTTTTTCAGATTTTAACATACCTAAATTTGCACAACTTATAGTTATTGTCATCCAGGAGCAGGTATGTTGTAGTTGTTAATTGCCTGCCACCATGTACCAAAAATTATAGAATGGTGTCAGCTGCTTGGATAATAATCCCAGGGAATATAGAACACCATTCTTTTAGGAAATGATGAATCAGTAATGCTGATGATCAGAGGGTAATTACGTGAGGAAAAAATAAGCACACTGATGATCCCATGTCAAAAAGTTGGACTCTGAATGTAAAGAAGTTTTAGTTTTAGAATCATTTCATCAATTATATCTCTTACATTTTCTTTCTTATGCTATATGTAAGAAAAGAGGTATTTCAATGAGAATAAAATGAAAGCTGTGATATAAAAATATGGGGTCCATGTTAAATTGGCAGAGATTCATACCCCCTTCTTTTAGTGATACATATAATAGTGGTGCACATATTATAGATGGTATCTTAGATCCAACAGACTTCGCAGTTCTGAAAATTTGGTCCTGCAGAGTTTAAAAGTTAAAGGACTTGAAGCCCAAACAGAAGTTAAAGCTTATCTAGAGGTCCTGAGGACAGCTTGGGAAAGATTAACAACACCAACTTCAAAGAAAGTAGGACCTCGCCCTTCAGTGCCTAAAGCTATCAGAGTAATAATCCAATTTCCTAACATCTGTGTATAGAGCCAGGCCCACATACGTTGACTGGGGATTCAGCCTGATTTTCCATCAAGTACAATCCCTTATGCTGGGGTATTATGGCACTAACAGCAATTTATACCCCAGTTACCCTAAGCCTACTGGAGACTAGATTCCTACCCTAAGCCTAAGGAATTTTGCTTGGCCCAGTGAACCCAGTGTAGAGAAGACTGCACTAGGGTTGAGATTTAGTGTGAAGAATTAATATCCTGTGGGGAAGGATGAGTGACATTCTCCAGTCTCTGTACCTAAATATAATTCACCATTAAGGTAGAGAGAATATAGGACTGTGAGTCAGAGGTCATAGATGCAGAAATGAACATCCTAGTGTAAACCACTTCTTCCTTTTCCATTTACCTTAGCATCTATTCCAAATTCAGGATACCTTAAGCAAGGCAGTCACCTAGAGAGGTCTTCATATTAGAAAGCAGACACCTAGGAGAAAGAGATAACATTGTATAATGCAATGTAATGCATAGCATAACACCACATATAAAACATATAACACATAACATGTAACATAACATGCATCCCCTCTGAAGGTTAGAAAACATTTAGCTCTTATTTATTTACATTGTCCCTGGGCCACATGGAAAAAATATCATCTTCATTGTTCACCACTGTTTGATATACTGCATCAGCTATACTTAGAAAACTGAGGAGAGGAGTCCCTGGGTGGCTCAGTTGGTTAAGTGTCTGTCTTGGGCTTAGGTCATGATCCCAGGGTCCCGGATTGAGCCCCACGCATTGGGCTCCCTGCTTAGTGGGGAGTCTGCTTCTTTCTCTGCCCCTCCCCCTACTCGTGCTCTCTTTTGCTCTCTCTCTCTCTCCCTCTCAAATAAATAAATAAAATCTTGAAAAGGAAAAACGAAAACTGAGGAGAATATCTTTCAACAGCACAGTGTTCCAACTACATAATGAATGTATTCTGTCATGACTGCATCATATTTGGGGAGCAAAAAGATGGCTTTGGCAGAGTCCACAAAATTTTACTGGAAGAAAAGGGAAGTAGATTGAAAAATTTTAATAATGATTGTATTATTCTTAATAATTATAAAATGTAATTATAGTAATTATAAAAACTATTATTTAATTCACTAGAATTATAGTTCCATATCGGAAGGATTTTTTTTCAAGAATATATTGGGAAAATTCTCTAAAGTATATGTGAGACTCTGAGAAGACAAGTTGGAAGCAGATAGAAAGATAATCAATAGCTTTAAATTAAAACCAGAACAAAACCTGGTGATGGAGAAAAGCAGAGAAGGAAAAGGGCATGAGGAACACTGTAGATAAAAGGAACAAATATGGTGGTATCCAAAAACTTGTGAATAGTAGCCAATGAACTTTAAAAAAAATTCAATATTTAAAATGTATGGTTTGATGTTCTTGTGGAAACACCCATAATTGATTTTTTTAAGCCTTTAATGAAATCAATTACATAAGCTGGTTTTACTTTTTGTTTGCTTGGTTGTTATTTTGACGATAGTATGTGAATCAAATAAAATAGGTCATATTTCACATCTAGGACAGTGTGACCCAGAACAGGAGCAGACTACTGGGAATGGTAAGGTGATCCATTATAGAAGCCAAAAGTCAACAAGAAGGAAGTAACTCCAACCTCTTAACTAGACCCAAAACCATGGAGATGATGGGAAGAAAGTATGCAGATCTCAAATGTGCTATGTAGAGGGCACTTCACTTGATATTTCATCCTGAAAAAGTAATAATATTATCAAATATGACTTTTAGAAAACAGTAGATTATACACTGAGCATAAAATTTCAGATAAGTTAAACTTTTTTTTTTTTTAATCTTTAAGGCAGTTGCATTTTTTTTTTAATCCTGCATTTCTTGGTTTTATTTGAAACAGTGTATATTTTTAGCATTTTATGGTAGGATTTTACACTCATCATTTCCACAAATTACAAGGTTCTGCTTCAAGGCTTTAAAGTTTTTAAAAAAAATTCAGTCCATGTACAGCACAAGAATATGCAAAATACTTTGCATTATTTACATTTTTTATCAAGGGAGATACAAAATCCTGGCTATTAGTTTTAGACAAATACAGGAAGCTTCAAACTAGACACAAATGGTTAACATTGATTCTGAAATGTAAGTCTGCACTTGATGTTGTATTTCTCTGAGATGTGAATATTAAATTCCTAAGGGATTTAATTTTTTTGCAATTGCATTTTTAATAAAAGGAATTCTGAGAAGTTCTCTGAACACAATCCAGAACAACTGACATGCAACTATGAATCTAAACAATACAATAAATATAAATAAATGCCCAGTTTATTTAATAGTGCTCCTTAACATTCGGGAACTAGTTTTACATTTTGAAACAATAATTCTTTTTAAAAATTTTCCCTATTTCAAATTTGATTCCATTTATTATGGGGTTTAAATGAATTTGGAAAATTTATTTTCATAAAATTTACCCAGAACATTAACTATTATCTGTTTAAAATCTTTGACCTTCTGATAAATTCACCATCTTACTGTCTAATAGAAGCATCACAAACTTCAAGTCTTATTTTAAGATTTTTAAAACCTTAAAAATAGAGACTAGAGTTCTGTCTACAGAAGCCTAGCTACTTTTCAATAGCAAAAATTATTCTATTTTACACATTCTTTTCAACAGTCATCTCAAGTTTGACAGACAAAACAAATGAAAATAAAATTTTATCAAATTACATTGAAATTATTCTAATACCTCATCACAAAAAGGAATCATTGAAAGTCATTCAAAAGCAATTCAATTATACCCACTGTTTTTCTAATGGAGGATATGCTTTAGTGTTGATAACAATAAAAAGTTTAAGTGATTCAAGGAATTTTCAAACATGTTTTTCTCTTCTGTTGAGGTTCATACAATTCCCTTTCCCCTTATTGATACAGTTAAATTACATCTCTTTATTCACTTTCTCTCTTTTGGCAGTACAGAATAAACCCATCTTTTCCAAGTGAAAGAGATCTCAAGACTGCCAGTCCATTTCATACCAATTAGTATTACGATTCTAAAATTGATCTGGTTGAAAGGTATTCTTTTAAGGCCAATGTTTAGAAACAGTTTATGAATACATGTGAGTGTGAGGAGGGGAAGCTTCCAGTAAAGTTGCTGGAACTGGTCACAGAGATTCTTCCTCAGTTGTTCAGTTTAGGTCCATAATGAAGCCAAGCCATTTAATTTTCTTCATTTATCTAGCAGAAGTAGGGCAAAATCATATCTAAGACATTTGCCATAATTAAACAGATAAAATTTTGCAGCTTCTGAAAAGATAATTATTTTAAGGTAATAAAAGACTCCACTCACCAAAATGTATCTTTTGAAATATCTGTAGAATTATGGAAAGAGACAGCTCAATCCTTGGCCTCAGAGAGCTGCGCTTCAAGTTCTCACTCCACCATTTACAAGTTTGTGCTATTTCTGATATTCAGCATTGACTTATTTTGACTCTGAAAGATGACCACCCAGGCACATGCAGGATCCAAGGATATTGAGAAAGCTGCAGATTTGGCGTGTACTTGGAGCATACTCCGGCCCGAAAGCTAGTACAGGAGGAGTTTTCTTAGTGTTCTGGCCTGAGTGGTCCTAGTGCCCTGGGGAAAAAAGGACAGAAACTAATGAAGCCCATAATCTCTTCATGGAGTTTGGCTCAGACCTCAATCCTCTTATGATTTTTAACCTCTTTCTTCTTGGAAATGTCAACCCTTTAGGCTAACCGGACACAGTAGACTGTCTTGATGACTCCTCTTACCCTTCTATCCCTGCGGAATTCCAAAATCAAAATATATTGCTTTAGATGTATCATATCATGGGGTCAGTGACTATCATGCATTTTGCTGCACAAAGTTGAGAATCCTGAGATTAACCTATAGGACACATTCACCTAAATCAAAGTGTTTTAGATGTTTCACTCTTCTGAAAACAAGCCAGGCAGGAAAAAAAATAATTTTCTAACCAGGCTTGCTCATATCTGGAATATTATGAGACTGTTTATGTAATGGGGGAAAAAAAAGAAAAGAAAATGGAAAGCATTTTATTCAACAGAAGATTAACAAACACTTGGGACCAGACTGTATAATGTTAACAGAAACATGTAATCATAAAGATAAGAGAGATGATGCCAGCAACTTCAATAAAATAATTGCAAATATAGGAAAATAACTCCAAGTAAGAAATTTAATAATTATGAGATGATAGAAATGTAAATGAATTTAAATACATCTGATCAAATTCTGCCTGGGTTCAGCTGTCCCTAGCATAGTAAGGAATATTTCCTTTCACTTCAATATTCTTCATATTCTCAGAACTGCTTAATGAAATTTCTCATGTTTTAATAATTAAGAGCTTGGAAAAGGCCAAATACCACCATGATTGATCATCAAACATTGTTAAGCATTCTCAGCTATAGTCAAATGGCTGGAACCCAGGAACATTTACATAGTTCAGAGCACAAGGCAGAGGAAACCCATGAATAGGGAAATTTGTGTTGTAATACATATCCAAGATCCCTTATCTGCAATTCCAGTATCCAAAGAATTCTTCAAAGAATTTCTGACACCAAAAGGTTTTTTCATATAGTGACTAAACTAGACCTATCTCAATATATGAATATTCATTGTTTTTCATTTTTCATTTAAATTAAATATTCATATATTATAAAGATATACTTTTGAAATATTAGCATGTCTGATTAGGAGGTGCCATCCCAAACCCCATTGGGTGTTACATAATACAAGATACATGCAAGATGTTACCTTTAAAAAAATTCAAAAAAATCCCAATTCTGGAATACATCTGGCCCCCAGGATTTGGATAAGGAATTGTAGACCTGATCATATCTCATAAGCAATTTATTTCTATCTTTCTAGCTCTTCTTTTTTAAGTCATCTGATTCATATTGGGGAATTTATTCCTTAATATGTGCTTATTTTAATTTCAAGTAATTGAATCAAATTAAATCATAAATGAAATAATGAATATTTATGTATATAGTAAATTTTTAATGACATCTTTTGGTTTCCTCCCTCCAGTTGAAGAAAAGCTCCTCTAGGTTAGTTGCTAATAATTTGATTTTTTTTCTTTATCTCCAAAATCATGTACCCAAATGAAAAATATGACACTGAAACCATAATCTAATTCTAAATAATTTTAAGCACAAGAAATATTTTAAAAACCTTTTCTACTAATCATTTTAACTAAAATGAGAAAATACTATATCTATTTGTATATGCTTATTTCTTTGTAATGTTCTTCCTAAAAGAGGGTCTCTAAGCTTGAATTGTTCACATAACTACATTTTCGTTTTCTGGATGTAATCTATGATTTGAAAATTTCCCTTGAAATGAGAGTATTCTTACTTGTCATGTAAGTGTACCTGATTCCTTTTAAAATTTCTCATAAAATATTGTTTTGTTGAATTCAAAACAAAGGAGTGCAAGGTTGTGGCTTTTATATAAACTCATTACCATAATAATAGTTACCATAACTTTATGTTTATATACTTCTGTTGTGTACAAAGCACATTCCTAAGATATTTAAATAAGCATATACAAATAGATATGGTATTTTCTCATTTTAGTTAAAATGATTAGTAGAGAAGGTTTTTAAAATATTTCTTGTGCTTAAAATTATTTAGAATTAGATAATGGTTTCAGTGTCGTATTTTTCATTTGGGTACACGATTTTGGAGATAAAGAAAAAAAATCAAATTATTAGCAACTAACCTAGAGGAGCTTTTCTTCAACTAGAGGGAGGAAACCAAAAGATGTCATTATGCTTTCCAGAAATATGTAGCTTGATTGATATTATCTTTAGTAACAAGAAAACTAGCATCTTCCCACTATTTTGGCCTATTTGGTGTGTTTGGCTAATCAATGAAGATATAAAACCTGAGTTATCACTTCTATTTCAGACTGGCACTTCAGTCCCGTGTTTATGAATTACAAATTTGAATTCAGTGTCACAATTACAGTGAACATAACTAAAGCAAGTGGAAAATAAAAATTGACTTAATTTTCTCAAAAATACCAGGTCAGAAAAATTGACACAGATGTGGCTGTGCTGCCGCATATTTTTAGTGCTCTCTTTATTGTCTCCTGTTCACTGAAACATCTGCTTCATTTTCCAAACTAGTAAAAAGTCTTCAAGCCCTAATAGACTCCACACTGAGTTTTATGGATCGTATTAGTTGAATTCTACTTTCCCTTTATTCATCTGAGGAACATCTTTCTCATAAATCAGTGTTTAACTAGACAATTTGGTGGGATGATTGTTGAAATACTTGTTTATAAATCTCTCAAACTTTTATCTGAAGTGATTCTTTACTTTCTAAATTTGTAACTACTTGTACAACAAGACATCCATTTGTCAGAATAATAAAATTTTTTTTTAATTTTTTTTTTTAAGATTTTTTTTTTTATTTTGACAGAGAGAGACACAACAAGAGAAGAAACACAAGCAGGGGGAGTGGGAGAGGGAGAAGCAGGCTTCCCGCCGAGCAGGGAGCCTGATGCGGGGCTCAATCCCAGGACCCTGGGATCATGACCTGAGCCGAAGGCAGACGCTTAACGACTGAGCCACCCAGGCGCCCCCAGAATAATAAAATTTTTAAAACAGCAAACTTTAATATTAAAGAATAATTTATAATTGTCAAAGTTCAATCAGTTGTCATGCATATGAGTACTTAATGTGTGTGTTTCATATCTTAAGTGCATGTGAAAACATGGGCATCTACATGAAAATATAAACTGTATATCAATTTATGAATGCTAATTTTTTACAATGACTGTAGATAGGTGATTGTGGAATTGTGGAGTTTGAATTATCATATTACACTAAACTAATAAACTGAGTAACTCATGGGTTGATATTATTTTGGAAAGTACGTAATCACCCCCAAAGCTTTAAAAGGTCATACCGATGAAATGAAAAAGGATGAAGAGTAAATAGCTATTAGAAGATTATATCTCTCTATATATCTGTATGTGCATATACAGATAAGCGTGTGAATACACATACATTTTATCTCTCTAACAAGAAAAATTATCCAAATTTATAATCAGGCTTACCTGAAATGTACAAAGTCCTAATTCTGTCATAAAAATGTCTCGCCCTTGAATGTCAGATTTTTTAAAAGAGAGATGTAGTGATATCCCTTGAATATAAGGAAATTTTTGTGGATAAACAAAATAACTTATACAAGGGTCTCTACATGTCTCCTACAAAGGAAAAAGAAAATTGAACTCACTTCATCTCCCCTTTCAGTGTGAGAAATAAAGAGATTTATTTATTTATTTCCCATGAAATGTTCTCCATTTTGAAGTCAGAAAGTTTCGGTGGGGTTGACCTCCACCTCTGTTACCGGTGACATTGACATCAATCCCTTGCCATTATGATTGGGTCAGTGGTGCACACATCACTGCACTGGCTGATTAAGCAGTCCTATAGCTGGTATCCTACTGGGCACAGTGATTGTTTCTGCGGTGACCTTGCGAACTATGTTGATGAATCAGAGAGATGTTAAAGACTTCCCTATAGTGGCTGAGAATAATAAACAATGAACACGATTGCTTTGGACAGTGTAATGTACAGATGTAAAGTATGAAAGTTATAGAATAAGGTCATCACAAAATTAAAACTAGAGCATAACCAAGAAAACCAGTCTGTCTAAAAAATTATGCAAAACAATAAAAACTTTAAAAAATCATGTTAAATATAAGGCAGAGTAAGTTTTTTTCCACATTTTTAAAATAATTAGATCTCATGTATGATTATACTATTTGTACTGTTAGAGTCAGAGGATGGACAGAGGGTCTTCTGTTTTTATGGATTATTGGATTAATTTTTATACCAAACTTGTATTACTTAATAATTTTAATACAGATTTGTTAGTCCACATTTCTACTTAAAAGGCAACAGTCTTCCTTGAATCTACACCTTTATGCCTCAACATCATGAGAAACGTTTCACAGATCTCTTTTAAGAAGCTAGACTCTATAGCAAACCCACCGGTGTTTAAACAACACATAGAAGCTGGGTAATGCTGGGCCTCTCGTTTAATCTTGCTATGCCCTAACTTACTCGCTCGAAAATGGATATAAATAATACCTGCTATGGTCTGACTGTGTGTGTCCCCTCAAAATTCATATGTTAAAATCCTAAGCACCAAAGTTGACAGTATGAGTAGGTAGAGCCTTTGGGAGGTGCTTAAAGCCTGAGGGTGGAGCTCTCATGAACGGGGTAAGTACTCATATAAAAGAGGCTCCAGAGAGATCCCTGGCCCCTTCCACCACGTGAGGACTTAGCTAGAAGTCTGTAACCTGGAAGAGGGTCCTTTCCTGACCTCGCTGGCACCTGAGTTCAGACTTCCAGCTAGCAGAACTCTGAGCAATAAACATCTGCTCTTTGTAAGCCATCCAGTCCGTGGTATGTTATAGCCGACTGAACAGACGAGGACAGTATCCATCCCAGTATGACCATGTGATGGTTAAATAAATAACGTGATATATCTATCACCCTTAAAATATCCTTGACCCATAGGAATTATTCAATACACACTGTTAATATAATTATTAATGTTATTACAATTAATTTTATTATTTATTATTAGTTTATTAGTGGTAGTATCTCCGTAATGCTATCTAAAGGGTGCCATTACAATAATCACTCTTTGTATCAACATATTCATTAGGATTTGAAAATCTTTGTCTCTAAAATTACTAGACACTTAAAATATTTGTTAAAATACATATTGATTTTTTTTCTAATAATCAAATAATCTTAATTTATTTCTGTCAGCACAGCTTTGTATAGCTTTGACCTGACCTATTCAATATTAAGTATTGGAATTACCTATTCTTGCAAAAAGAATACATGGCATTCACATTTGTGCTATTAATAATGTAGAATTACATCACAAATGTATTAGTATGGAAAACTGGAATTTGAAAATGCTACTGGATGGATTGTTTCAATTGTTTACCTGAAATTTTGGGAGATGGTAATTAATTTAGAAACACCTTTTTTTTTTTCTGTCCAAACACTGCTGAATTTATTACCCAAGTGTTCTGAAAAAATGTTATAGTTCAGATATCAAAGAAAAGCTGTAAGATGTTCTCTGCTTTCAAGCCTGGCTCACTAAGATTGGAATGTGGCAGTTTGGGACTCAGATAACCACAGTTAAATGTGTTTCAGACCGACTTGACTTGTAAGTTGCCACAGTTCTTGTTTTAGAAAACCTACCCTGGCGTATAAACTTAACAAGAAAAAATAAAAAATTAAAAAAAAAAACCCTTCAGAATAAGCATATATGCTTGGTAAAAATCTTAATAGATATTTTCTACATCTATATATTTTTATAACAAATAGGTAAAATATGTAATATCTATTCCTTTTTGTATGCATATGAAAGAGAAAATGTAAAGAGAAAAATAGTAAGAGAAATAAGGTTTGAAGAAATCAAATGGTTTTATAGTCATAATTTATGCTACAGAAAGCTTTGAAATAAACTTTATTATAATGTTATTTTACTATATTTTAAAATACCATTTTAACAATAATGCCAGAGTTGGCTTATGAAAATTGAATAATCTGAACTTTTTGGATATGGGTAGTCAGAGTTTTCAATCTCATAGCATTTTCTAGGTGACTTCTAGGTTTAATATTTGTAAAATACAAGTATATAAATGTATGTATAAAAAACAATGAACAGTTAAAATGTGGATTCAGGAGTCAATATCCCAGAGTCTAAATCCAAGTTTTGGTATGTGACTTATTAGTTGCATCACTTTAGTCATGTTGCTTAACCTCTGTAGCCTCATTTTTCCAAATCTGTGAACTGAGGCTCATAGTGCTACTTAGATCATATTTTTGGTTCTTCTGAGAATTAATTTGAATACATAAGTAACATGCTTAAAAGTGCCTTGTTTATAGTAAGCACTCAGTTGGTTATTATTATTATTGTTGTTATAAAAACATATAGAGGTAAAAAAAAGTCTCAAAAGATTTATTTACCCTTGATATTTTAAGACAGGTTGTCTTGTATAGGGCGGGGAAGTGATGAAAAAAGGGGCAGGGCAAGGAAGCTAGAGGTAGACAAAAAGAAAAAAAAAAAGAAAAAGAAAGAAAAGAAAACGCTGTGCCTACCTGGGTTGCACATAAAATATAAGACACTCAGTTAAATTGGAATTTCAGATAAACAAGGAATAATAATTTTAGTATAAGTATGCCCCATGAAATATTTGGGACACACATATACTAAAAATGTATTTTTGTTCTTCTGAAACAAATTAAATTAAATTTAACTGGGCATTCTGTATTTATTTTTTAAATTGTTTGTGCTAAATCTGACAACCTTGTGCCAACTAAGGAAAAATCATACAGCATGTATAAGATAATCCAACTTATATCAAATATATTTATATGTGTACATTTTGTGTACAGATATGTTATATTCTTAAAAAATATTTATGTAATAATCTGTAGGGATTTGCATTATATATGATTAAGAAACCATTTAGTATGATTATAGTATTACTCTATTATAGTAAAATCAAACAAACATAAAACTATATTATGTGTATATATACTTATATATATTTATTACAACAAAGTAAGTTTCAAGAAAGGGAAACATTCTCTGAGGTGCAAAATCCAGTCATAAAATGAATCTCAGAATTGAAGTTGCATTTGTTTACAGAATGGGATTGGGAAGAATTTTGTTAAATTTGACATTCCCTAAAGCTCATCATTCAGATCCAGTAATAAGGTGTTTAACAAGTATTGAGTCTGAAACATACTCCTAGATACAAGAATTTGATTATGTAAGCATAGTTGATTTAATATGATGCCCACATTGATCTGAACCTCCTCTTTACATTTAAAAAAGCATAGACTGGGGCGCCTGGTGGCTCAGTTGGTTAAGCATCCGACTGTTGATACCAGCTCAGGTGATGATCTCAGGGTCCTGTGATCAAGCCCCATGTCAGGCTCCTCACTCAGTGGGGAGTCTGCTTGAAATTCTTTCTCTCCCTCTCCCTCTGCTCACCATCTCCCCTCCACCATGTGCTTGCTCTGTCTCTCTAAAATAAATAAATCTTTAAAAAAATTAAAAAGCACGGACTAATACAGTGGTAGAATTTGGGGTCCTTTTTAAACTCAAAAAGTAGGAAAGGAAAACTAATTCACTTAATTATCATCTGTAAACACTCAAGAATTGTGCCTATTTACCAATATATTCAAATTGACTCAAAGTTATAATCTGAAATCCTCTGAGACCAGCTTTAGGTAAAGCCCTGGTGAACCACCTCCAGCTATTATATGAGAAATTCAGAAATTATCCTGAGATAAGCAGTTTACTAAATTTTTATTTTTGAAGAATACAGGATTCCAGTTTTCTCCATGTAACCAGCAATTTTTTGTTTACTAAATTCTTACTCTATAATTCATTGTAATTTCTGCTCTTTTCTGTTACTGTCCTTCATTTTAATATACAAAGTTAACACAAATCAGTGGAGGAAAAAATCTCATTTTAGTTATATAATATTTGACTGCTGCCATTAATAATTTCTGTTGGATCTAAGTTTATAACATTAAGATAATTATTTTAATTGCATGAGCAGCTTTAATTGTTAGTTGGTGTCTCTTCTTAGTGCAATTATATGGAAAAGCTATATCAGACAATCAAAACAATTAAAATGGTTGATATAATTTTTGAGGAATAGAAATTAGTCTTCCCAATTTTAGGCAAAAATTAATTTATGTTTCAAGATATTTTTAAAAAGAGTCTTCTATGTGAATATGCACAGGGACAAGAAAAAACAAAAATGAAGAAAGGGCTGTTTTTTTGTTTTTTTGCCTCATTGTGAAAGATATAAACTATCCCAGTTTTCATATACAAAGATGAAACTAGTGACCCATAATAAATAAAGCACAAGGTTTGAATTATTTTTCTAAAGAAGTCATCATTTTGCAGATGCAATCTCACACTTTAATTTAGTCCCTATTTCATTTAATGATACACAGCAGTGGTGACTTATTGAGGTGAGAAGTCAATCTCTGGTCACTTAAATGGAACTGAGCTAACTATAAGATCTATAACTATAACCTCATTAGTATCCTGCCCTGATAAATTAACTAAATCTGAAAATATGTAATTATCAGCATCATCAACATGTTAACGAAAACAGTTAATGTTTACTGAATGTTTCTAATGTTCTTTGAGATGGTACACATCTATAAATAAATAAATAAATAAATAACCATTTGCAAATCACTCCTACAATCACTTTGCCTATAACATAGCCTCTAACTGCTTTAACTTAATGTTTCTTATTTAGCATTATTTGGACCTATGTATTGGGAAATTAGACTCCACATACCTAATAAAGAAGATTTTGTTTTCAAGGAGTCCATGGACTTTACCACAGGTTTTCTATCTTTCCTAACTTTAATCTCTCAGCCTATGCACTGCTATCTTGGTTTTAATAAACAGACTCATTCAAGTTTCAGAATAAATGAAAAATAGAGTAAAAATAGAGAAAAAAATTATTTTAAGGGCAGCAAGATCTAATTGAACCCAAGAAACAAAAGATAGTAGAGCTTGCTGTTCTGGAAGAGCGAAGTCAGGAGCACAAGCTGAATCCCCTTGCCACTCAGACACGGGAATCCATCTCTATTACTCTTTTCTGGCACTTCTGCTTCCTTCAGTAGGACTGTCTTCTCTCTTTCCTCATCTCAGCTCACACATTTAGATCACGGTGGTTTTGTTTTGTTTTATTTTTGTTTTGTTTTTTTATTTTTAATCAGAGTGTGAGGTAACTCCGTTCTGTTCATATTAAAGTTTTAGCTGAGCTCATGGAAGTCCTGGGGCTTTGCTT
This sequence comes from Neomonachus schauinslandi, assembly GCF_002201575.2. Taxonomy (NCBI): domain Eukaryota; kingdom Metazoa; phylum Chordata; class Mammalia; order Carnivora; family Phocidae; genus Neomonachus; species Neomonachus schauinslandi. Next base: position 61,805,895 of record NC_058409.1, on the reverse strand, counting down.
TCCCTAGTCCAGTAAGTACAATCATGTTGTCTTTGTTCTGTGGGTAGTGCTCCCCGCGCAGAGCTGCGGACTGAGGTAAGTATCTTCTGATACAGCACTTGAAAATGTTTCATTCAAGCTAGGATATTCTGTGTCACTGAAGGATATCTTTAGTTTTTCTGCCTTATGTAGTGAAAAATTAATTGGTGTCTGCTCTTCAGATAGAATTTAGTCCCCCCCAAATAGTAGATATGTATCTTGTAGAGTTTATAGGCCGAACTGCAGTAATAGCATCAAGTTGAAATTCAGGTGGTCTATTTCTAGGTAAAATGAAGCGAGGAATATTTTTGAATGTTTTCCTAATGAATGCAAGTTTTATTGAGATCTACTTGCATAATTTAAACTCAGGTTTGGCAACTTTTTGAATAATTAACTGCGCATTTCTATTAACATTACCAGCACAGACCCAGCTCCAACATGCCAAACATGGAAGTGTTGCTGGTCGAACTATGATTCTAAACTAACTATTGTTTTGGTTCTCCTTTAAGTAGAATAGGAGTATTAGAAACATATTTTCGATTATTTTTAGACTCTTCTCATAGCAGAAGTCAAAATATGACTATAAAGTATCGCAAAATGGGATCTAGAATCCCATAGATAACCTAGTTGGTGAGTACCCAGTGAATCAGTAAGACTTTAATTAATTTTCAGTTGTCAGTCAACAATAGAAGAAAATGAGAAGTGTATTCATTTGCAGAAGATGAGTGAAGATAAGCAAATCTGCATGTTCACAGAGACACTTTTTTTTTTTTAAGATTTTATTTATTTATTTGACAGAGAGAGACACAGCGAGAGAGGGAACACAAGCGGGGGGAGTGGGAGAGGGAGAAGCAGGCTTCCCGCGGAGCAGAGAGCCCGATGCGGGGCTCGATCCCAGGACCCTGGGACCACGACCTGAGCCGAAGGCAGACGCTTAACGACTGAGCCACCCAGGTGCCCCCCAGAGACACTTTTTAAAGGGAATTTTGTCAGCATGAATTCTGTATAAAAAGTAACTAATCGTAGAGAACAATTTTAAAAGACATATTGTTCGACAGGGTAGGTTCCAAGAGATTTTTATAAGCTGATAAATGATCTAAAACTAGTGGAAGTATTGATGATAATGAAGTCAAGTGTAAAATTTGAGCAGGGGTTTCTTGTGTATTCAGTCATTTTTCCTAAGTTAATAATTAAGTAAAAAGCATTTTTCTTTCTATGACATTAGTGAATGCATTTTACACTTACTATACCCCAAAGATGTTGGATGTTAGAAGTAGCTGTGAAGGTGTGAACAAACTGAAACAACAGTTACCCAGATACATGAAACTGTAATATATCATGAAATTGTTGCTGCCAATTCTGAGGTGGAGTAATGCTCTCTATTATCAAATATCCAGTCATTTGAAGGTTTGGCTACTCAGTTCCTAAGTGACAATCTCTTCTTTCAAAAATATTTAGTAGAGAATTTGAGATAAAGCAATTGAGAATGGTATATACATAATATTCATATCCAAATTTGGGTAATTTCCTAATTTCTTCATCTTTTTTAAGTTGTATTATCGTAGCTTTTTTTTTTATTAATTTAACAATTGGTTCATTGCTTTTTCATTTAATTTATTCATTTATTCATTTATTTCCATAAATAAACCTCAAATGATATGTCTAAAATGGGTGCAGAGAAAGAGAAAGACAGCAGTTGAAGAAATAAAAAAAAAATTTATGTAAGTAAATTTCAGCATTTTGGGAATCTCAAAGAAGGATATTTGGGAATTCTGTGTACTATCCTTGTAACTTTTCTGTGTTTCTGAACTTATGTCAGAATAAAAAGTTAAAGATAAAAAGTCCCTTTATTTAAAGAGATTAGGAGCCTCCCCCAACATTCCCACACGTGGCTGCTTCCACCACCACCACCACCGTCAAAGCTTCACCATGTGCTTAATCACTAGGATTTTCAGTTTTCCCCCTTTTGCAGAAAGTCTTTGAATTTTCCTTGCTGGCCTGACAGCTCAGCTATACTATATCAGCATGTTTTCAATATTTTAGGGAAAATTTCTTGTGCTTTTATGGCTCAAGCATTTTCAGCTTACCTGATTTCCTTTAATGCAAAAGCGGAGGGTGTCTCACATTTTTTAATCCATAGATATTTATTATATTTATTTTAATGATTTCCTTTCCCTCTGTTGACTGTGTTACCTCTTCTGTTTCAAATGTTTGATTCCTGTATCTTGTGCTTTTTTTATTTTTATTTTTTTCACTTTAAATGGTGATTCTAACTTTTCTCTTTATATTTTCAGTTAGGGTCTATGTTGAATAGTACTGGCAGCTGGAGAGTTCTGTGGGTCACAGACATTAAACAATATTGTTCTCTGTTATATCTCCGGCAAGTCAATGTCTCGTACATAGGAGGTACTATGTAAAGAATAAATAAAAAAGAAAATTAATAGAATTAATTAATGGAATTAATAAACGAAATATTAATACAGACTCAAATCAGCAATAATCATCCTTACGCAAAAAGAAATACAAAGAATAAACATTTTTGTATCTTGTTTAGTATATAAAGTTGGGAATGTAAGATCATTAAGATACGAAATTCACAGTGAGGAGTCAGTCATGATGAATTTGGAATATCAGAAAATGAAGAAAATCAATGGAGAAGGGTTTTCCAATGAAAAGATTTAGATATAAGAACAAGAAGGCAGAGTAGTTCATGAAAATAAATAGGATAAATTGTAGTTGAGAATAGTCTTTCTTGAGAATATTTTTGGTTGCCACCTTTATCAAAACTGGGCTAAACTGAGATATTTGTGTGGCACTTATCTCAATGTGTGAATAAAGCAAGAGTTCAAATTTTTTTTTTTTTATCATTATATTTATTAGCTACCTCCAGTTACTGCTCTGGATTCCATGGTACCCCTTTGTATCTCCATAGTGAACTTGTAGAGAACTTCTCTTTTACTCAGTTTGAGTTTGTTTGTCTTCCTTACAATCAGTAATGTCTCCATCAAGATATAAATCTCTTTTTCTTAGAGAAAGGAAACTGCTTTCATCAATCAGTAATGGCTTAATTTAAGTTCACAGGAATTTTATGTGTGCCCTTGTCCTCACCAATTTGGTAGATATCAAGATCTTCAGTGACAAGCAACGGAAAAAAATACCAAAATATTACTCTTCCTGAAAATCCCCTCTTTAAAAAAGTTATATATATGTATTCATTTTTTCCTTATGAACTTTGTACTCAAATGTTGCTTATTACATTTATTACTCTAATTTTTAATTGCCCCACCACTACATTATCAGCAACTCAAAGACCAGAGTATTTTTCAAATTTGAATCTATAATATGTAGCATAATCCTTGGTATATTGTAAGACATCAAATATAAATTGATAAATGAATGAAATTATTTGGTGATGTGGAGTTAAAATGAGCCACATTTATTCAACAGATATTAAATGACTGTTCTTTGTAATACAGACTGCCGGGTGCTAGAGGTGGTGTTCTGATCAACACAGTCTTGTAGGTAATATTTTAGTAAGGACACAGATATTCTATATCGAATTGCATCAGTTATTATTTAGTTACAATTACAAAAAAAGTGCTGTGAGTGAGAAATAAGAGTGCCATGTGGAAAGTAAGAGATTTGATACATGAGTAGGAATTAACTAGCCAATGCATGGAGAAGGAAACTTTTGGACATAAGGAGTAGCTTTTGCTGGAGTCCTGGGGCAGTAAGCATTTGGTATGTCAAGGAAATGAAGAATAACTTGTGTGGTAGAGAGACCAGGTAAGAGAATAGCACCAAAGGAAACGTGTGGGTCAGTTAGATTAGAATTTTATGGAGCAGGCTTAAAGAAATGGGCTAATTCTAAAAAGATTTAGAAGATAAAACCAAATGGCTTCAGTGAATACATTGGAAGCAAGCAAAGGTAGGTAGATGCAGGGAGATCCGTTCAGAAGTCAATGTGATAGTCCAGGCAAGAAAAATGATAATTTGATCTCAAGTTATGCCAAAGAGATGGAGGGAAGTGGATGCATTTGAGAAATATCTCGAGGTAAAATGAGCCTTACAGAAAATTGGTTTTTAGGGTCATAAAACAAGAAGGGAAAGGGAAAGAAACTAGATCTGTCCTAAGGAAAAACAGATCTCAAAAAACACACTAGAGCTATTGCATTTACATGGTCAAACTAACAATAATTTCCTATTGATTTAAAAGATACATAATTGCCACTCTTATTACCCATCTTTGTAAGACTGACTCCTACATCTTTTATTGGAATATAAAAGAAGGTGGAAGGCAAAGGTTCATTTGAGATTCTTTGTAAATTTTGAGGATAGATAAAATCTTAATGTGACATTTATCTTTTATGTTCCGGTTCATCAGATGCAAATAAACCCTGTTTCCTTGTCCTGTATATACAGACTTGCAATTCTCAGACTTCTTCCACGTGGTCAGAGCCATGCTATTGAGGTCTAATGTAGGTGGAAATTGTATGCCTCTCTTTAAACACCCTAAGGAAGCCTCCACACTCTCTTTTTCATGTATCTGTCAACCAGCTGAATGCAGAGGATACCCGGGAGGCATAACCAGATGAGAGAACCACAGGGCTGAAGTAGCCTGGGTCCCTATTTGACTCCTTTGGGTAGGACTTTTCAGTAGAGTCTCCAAACTCACATGGGATTATAATAAACAAAATTCTATTAATTTGAACCACTGAGATTTTGTGACTGTTATAGAGGTTAACACTTTATACAATGCTGCCTTTTTTATTTTATTTATTTAACAAAAAATATATACATGTATGTGCTAAGGAATTCTCTTAAGCACTTTGTAAATATTAAATAATTTAGTCCTTACAATGACCCCATAAAATAACTAATGTTATTATTCATGTTATACAAAAGAGGAAACAAAACATGTTTATACAGCTGGTAAATAGCAGAGCCAGTATTCACCCCCAGCCACTCTGGCTTCAGTTTCTACTGTTAGATTCTAACCATACTACCTGAATTAAATTGAGTATTCTTTTAAGAATGTTCATTTGTAGGAGCTACACTTTGGTTTTCCCACACCCTGAATATTTTAGGAATTTTGTATCGAGGCTAATTTTATGGGGAAAGCAGAAAGTACATTTGGACTAAATTTCGTATTCAAGAACCTCAAATGTAATGTGGCTACATTTAAGTCATTGTATTTTGTGTGTTTTATAGTTGAGCTAATCAAATGTAAAGTACTAAAATTTTTGTAACTCTGTTTTTACACTTCATTTTGTTTCAAATTACCAAGGGGCATTAATAATTGAAAGTGGCCCAGGCAGACCCTTAGTATCTAAGGGCCTAGTTTTGCACACTCACCAGTAATTATCTTTAAAAAAAAAAAAGCTGTATATCCTGTGGAGCTCTAAACAAACTCAACATGTTTCATTGAGTATCTAAAAGCTTAGAACTTTAAGAATTATGGGCACGATCCATGGTACCACTAGGTAAGTCTCCAATGAAGCTGTAGTAGGCAAAGGTAGGTGGGAAAGAGGGGCTGAATAAGCTAATCCCTTGTCCTTGAAATGAATTTCAAGAACCTTTTATGTTCATCTAATTTGGGGAGAAAATACGTGGTTTAATCTTTTCTATATCTCATAAGATATTGTTAGGCCACGTTTAGTTAGAAGTTGTGTTATTGACAAAGGATATTTGACTATGGCATTGCCATGTGATCTGTAACTTTATCTTGGCTCTACCGAAAAGTAAGGAAAGATCTATGGCTAATGCAATGTCAAAAATGTAACATCTCTAAGGGTTTGGCTTATCCCGCCAGAGTTCACCAGAGAGTCAGCACCAGGCTTAAACTTAAGTCCTTACACAAGCTGAGAACTTCGACTTGTGAAGAATATTTGGGTTTCTTTATCTTCCTATTGGTCTTTTTTTTTTTTTCATCCTTTCCCAAACTAAAATCATTTCTTCCTTTAAGGAATAATTGTATCCATGGGACTTGAGAGTAGAGTGACACAATTCTTGTGTTGTGCTGTTATTTTATCCATCTACATAAGTAACATGCATATGGTTTTTGGCAGATAGCTAATATGGTCCTCAGTGACACTAGTGTAATTGCATGTGCTTGTGTTTATTTTTGCCTCTCATAATTTATTAACTTTAATTATCCAAATTTTTCTTCCATATACAGAACTACTTCTAGTTCAATTAAACTCCATTTGTGGTTTTATTGGCTTTCTAAAGAGATCTAATCAGGGTAAATAATATTCTCTTAAAAATGTGTCTTCAGTGGTATAGGGAAGGGAAAATTTTTCCTCTACCCATCTTAGGTCTCAGCTGGGTCTCTGTAACAAAAAGACAGGTTAACAAAAGAAAATCATACAAATTCATTTAATGTAAATTTTACATGACGTGGGAGTCTTCATTAGGAAGTGAAAGGTCAAAGAAGTGGCAAAACCTAAGTGCTTATATATTAAGCTGAACAAAGAGAAGCAATTGTAGAAAAGTAACTAAAATATATGGGGACACTAAAAAAAGAGGAAAGTCATTTTAACAGTATCTTTATGTATAGAATTGTCTGTGCAGATTCGCCAACTCGTATAATAAGAATGTTCCTTTTCTCTGGTAAAGAGAGGACATCTTTCACATGGGAGTTTCTGCTCCTGCTTTCAGGAAGAAAAGAGGAGTTCCAATGTTCTTCTTGCACCTACTGCTTTGCAAGTGCCTTTAAATCAAAATAATCCTCATACCAAAGTGGCATACTTGGGGGTGACATAATACTGCCACCCTTCAGTGACATGATAAAAGAGACCAAGATATGAGATTGAATGGTCAGGATTGGAGTTCCAGATTTGTTTCACTAATGTTGGGATGAAATTGAAAAATCCCTTAAAATATTTTAAACCTCAGTTTCCCCGTCTGTTAAACCATGGTAAGAATTGCTAGTGAAAGTATCATTATAATGTAAATGAAGTAATAATTTAGGTGAAAGCACTTAAAAACACTAAAGTTCAAGACAAATGTTATTTTTTGAGTTTATTTATAAAATAATAAATAATGAGAAGGGTAATTCAGGCTGTCATGGTGAAATGAAAATCATTATTATAAAACATGTCCCAGTTTGGCATTTTTATAATACTGCATATTAATAATCTTAAGTGCTCACACTAAATAACTATTGAATGTATATAATAATACAGTAGAGATATTCATTGTCTTTACTAAAATTTCACTCATTTGTTTATGCTAATCTAAGGAAAACATTACAAGGATAAATGAAGGTTTAAGGAAACCTATATGGCATTGTTCAACTTTAAATATTAGAAATTTCAAATCAGAAGAAAAATCTATTTCTTTGAACATTAGGTTCATTACATGCAGCATCCTCTTAAAAATGTAAATTCATCACTGAACAAGACAACTTTATATTAGGTGTTAATATCTGGCTCAAAAAACACCTATTTTATAAGAAATTGATTTGTTATGATTTATTTCTTTATGACAGAAAAAATATTTGCTGAATTTCCTTGGTATTCATTGCATTTGTATTTTCTTTTTGTTTTAAAGATTTTATTTATTTATTTGACACAGAGAGAGAGAGCACAAGCAGGGGAGCGGCAGGCAGAGGGAGAATCAGCCTCCCTGCTAAGCAGGGAGCCTGATGCGAGACTCGATCCCAGGACCCTGGGATCATGACCTGAGTTAAAGGCAGACACTTCGCCATCTGAGCCACCCAGGCGCACCTGTTTTTATATTTTCTGAAACAGTTTTATCACAACCTTCCACTCTAATTATTTACAGTAATGCTGATGGAACATACCTCAATTTAGCAGAAAACTCCATATGAAAATCTTTTCAACAGATACACGCTCTGATACTATGTATGACCAAGGTTTTGTTGTTGTTGTTGTTTTGTTGTTTTTTGTTTGTTTGTTTTTAAAGCCTTTATTTGTTTTTTTGACAGAGAAAGACACAGCGAGAGAGGGAACACAAGCAGGGGGAGTGGGAGAGGGAGAAGCAGGCTTCCTGCAGAGCAGGGAGCCTCTTGCGGGGCTCGATCCCAGGACCCTGGGATCATGGCCTGAGCCGAAGGCAGATGCTTAACGACTGAGCCACCCAGTCGCCCCTGACCAAGGTTTTTTGAAGGAGAAAATAACCTCATAAAATGAAAAGGGGAAAAGAAACCATAATAGTATAAATTAAATTATTAAGATAACTTAAAATTTTGAAATAAGCCAAAACGTGAAAAAAAGGGCCTAAGGGCCTAAGACCTCTATGTCTCCCTATCCCAATGAGTAATCCAATAGCTGTTTTAAGATTTCTATAATTCTATGATTTTCTTTTGACACATTTCAAATATTATTAGTGCTATATGTTTAAAATCATCCTTCATCATTTTTGTATTCTGGCTTTCACACTTCTGAATGTGATTTACAATGTTCTTTCCAAAACAATGCTTTTGAATTTCCCAATGAAAAATGAATATATTATTACAAACCTTATTTTCCCCAAAGTTATAACTTTGATACAAAATTGTTGAAATATATAATATTTTCATGTAGACAAAATTGATCCTGAAAATACACAGTAGCACTTTCAGGCTTTATTAAAAACAACCATAGAATATGAATCTGAAAAGATTAAATTTTTAATGATCAAATATGTTTATTTGCTGTTTCTTCTACAAATACACTTGGAATTTAGATTCACACACTTAAGTATTGTGGTTTTTGGGTTTGTTTTTTCATAGAATCATGGGTCAGATTTACCTTTTTTGTCAGTTACATATAACAATAACTGTGGAGTCAAGTAATTGGGGAAATTTCTTTAACAGCTCATAAAATTATATCTGTGTCTTACTTGCAAGCATTGAGGGGTGACAGGTTAAGAAGGTTAAGATCTTTCTAGAGTGGCATCAGAGGTTGTTTAAATTGCAATTACAGTTTATAGTGCAGCTGTTAAAATCCACCAGACCAAATTTTCAAAACGACCTTTTCCATTTATCTAAGGAATTTTGCCAAATGTTTAATTTGTAGGCATCTCACTTGGGCCCTTTTCCAAATATACATCTTTGAATGAATAATCCCATCTTCAGCTTTCACACATAAAATTGAATATCTATGTAGGTGACCTAAAATATCAGCAGAGTTAACTCTTCTTCATATTGGTGATGCTTTCAGACGTGTAACTCTTCTTCATATTGGTGATGCTTTCAGACATGTAACTTTCATTTAAATAAGATAAAATAATTCCTAACTCTCCTGAAAAAAAGAGGACATCTTGAAAAATTTCTTTTTTAATGTTTAGTTACCTTATAAATTTCTTTTTTAATGTAAAGTTACCTTATAAATATTATGAATTTAATTTCTGAAATCTATGTGTAAGACTGGAGAAAAATATTGAAATATCAAATTCAGTGCACTTATCTGGCCCATGCAAATATCAAGTGACAAATGAAGAGAATACATTAATGTGCTTTTAATAATTTTTACTTAGCCACATCTATATTAATTATATTTTCAACCTCTAAGAAATAAACATTATATACTTAATTTTCTCATTGAACCAGATAGTTAGAATTAGCCAAAAAGGAGAATACTATTTGAAAATTGATTTAGCTGTGGCTTGTCTTGCTATCAAGATGGGCTAGTTTTAAATTATATATAGCAAGCAAATTGGACAAGGGTAAACACTGTGGTGAATGTAATTGGCCACTCCTCTTTTATAGATCAGGAGAAGGTGATGAATACCTTGAAGACCTCTAACAGGTCTCATAGGTAAAATGGCCTTGTCTGTGTCATGGTAAATGTTCATGATAACCTGGGCCCTATTTTCTCACTGGCTACACTGCCAGAATATTTGAATACTAAAACCTTAAGTATCAATCTAAAAGTAAATAGAACTACTCCCAGACTACAAATCCAAACTTTTATACATGATGTATAAATGAGCAAGTGTCTTTTGTAGGGGTAAAAATGAAGTCTTAGAGGGCCCCAGTTTGAATTTATGTTCCCATGAAACCTTAGAAAAATTACTTAACATTTCTAAGCTTAAGTTTCTTCACTGAAAAGTGGAAATAATAACTGCACCTGCCTGTCAAAGTTTTGGACAACAAAACTTCACTCAGCAAATAGTGAAGAACAAACTCTCAGCACAGAGACTAGCAATTTGTCAGCACTCTATAAATGATAGTTTTTGTTATAGTTAAATAAACTTAATATAACAGCCAACATTCTTTTTTTTTTTTAAAGATTTTATTTATTTATTTGACAGAGACACAGCGAGAGAGGGAACACAGTCAGGGGGAGTGGGAGAGGGAGAAGGAGGCGTCCCGCGGAGCAGGGAGCCCGATGCGGGGCTCAATCCCAGGACTCTGGGATCATGACCTGAGCCGAAGGCAGACGCTTAATGACTGAGCCACCCAGGCGCCCCTAACAGCCAACATTCTTGCAAAGCACAATACACACACACACACACACACACACACACACACACACGTTTGACTCCCAAAAGAAGTATATGTGTCTAGTACCCATACAAGTAGTCTAAATAACCCAATGTATATTTAGGTTATTATAATTTTATTACCTGCAATGACAACTGTCTGAATAAAGTTGTAGAAGTTGCTGTCCTTGGAAAAGAATGAAAAACACATATGGGAGAGAAGTAAATGTGGGGTGAAAGGAAATAAAGCATCATGATACAAATCTTACTACACCTTGGGCACTATCCTTGAATTTTGTATGTTATCTTAGTTAATGGTCAAACCCAGAGTTAGATCACCATTATGATTCCCTTTTACAAATGAAAAAAAATAGGCAAGCCAATTACGCTACCTCTGGTGAATATTTAGCGAATGTGGGAGATAGGATTCAACCCCAGGTCTGTCTGTCCTGACCTGACTCATACTTTTTATAGGCATGCTAAATAGCCTCTTGTAAACAGAATTTCAGACATGTCTTTGGATATACTGTGCAGAATGTAAGAACATGCATCATTAGACTGAGAAGGGAGTCTCATCTAAGCAACTGAAAAGAAGGTGGGAAAAATCATTTTGTTGGATCACTATCTGAGGCCATGAAGCCTGAGGCGGTTGCAAGTCTGCTTGGCCTTTGCATAGCATGAATTCAGTTTGCATCCCAGCTCTAACATTTATTTTTGTGTAACATTGTTCTGGGACTTTCACCTCCCTAAAACTTGGTTATCTTTTCTTTAAAACAGAAATAGTACCAAATAAAATAATTTCATTAAAACATTTAGCACAGATTCTAATAAATAGTGATGTGGGTATATCATTGTGATTATTGTTACATTGCAAGTATATTGTTATCCTTGCAATAACAAGGATACTCCATGACCTGAAAGATTAGGCACACGTAGGTGAAAGATGAACAAAAGTTATACCTTTGTGATCATAGATGTAATCTACAGAGACAAATGAAACCTTGGATGCAAAATTAGCAACCAAAAGGTCCTGCGTCCTCAAGTCCGATCAGGATTTCAATTCTAGCCTGACACTTATAAGCTTCGTGATCTTGTCCAAGTTAATTAGTCTCTAAGCTTCAATTTCTTCATCTATACATGATGCTAGTAATAGCGATTGGAATTATCTGTTTCAGGATTGACTTAGATTATAATATTATAATTGATAACAAACTAGTCTAAATGTCCTTCACATGTCTAAATTTAATTCCTTTAGTTTATAAAAACTGATTTCACTTTTTACTAGGTAGTATTAATTATAATAATATTAATTGCTAATTAAAAGTATGTTTCTTTGAAAGCACTCAATATATGTTAGCTGTTTCAAAAGCTGTAAGATGAAAAAGTTGTACTTCTACTAATTTTTACATGGAAGCTTAAAAATATAATTTAGTTATGAAAGTTGTTTTTCATGGCAAATAGCTAATAATTTTATTATTCTTTTTTGGTCTATTTTTATAAATTCAAAAAAGATGAAATCTTGCTTATTTGACTTTTAAAAATCTCAGACTTCAATATCTTTTACAGAAGGAAAAATATAGAGTGCAACTTCAAGTACTAGTAAGATTTTAGGGCTATATATGGAGGAAAAATACCAAAATTATTATACACTGATGCACTCTGGTAATAATCCTTTGAGTTCTAGTCAGGACAGTGTTTGCCACTGGAACACTGAAGGTGATTTATTATAGATATCAATTTTATTTTCTGATACAGCCTTTATGGAAATTTTCCCTAGTATTTCTCCCCTTATGGAAATGTTCCTTCCTCTTAGGAAGGCTATGAAGAAATTGCTGACTGTTTGTCATGTAAAATACTTACATTATTTCATTCTATTGTCTATGAAAAAGTTCTGTATACAACCTAAAATTTAACCCTGAAATTTTACAGCACAGAGAGAAGCCTTGGAAATGAAATAGAAATGAAAATATAGTATTTTCAATTATACTGGAAAAAAATAATAAAGATCCAAGCCAAAGACACAAAGGTTTTATAGCCACATACAAACAGAGGGGAAAAGAGAAAGAATGTATTCAATCCCCAAACTGAAGACAAGGATAAGGAAGTATTATGACTTTCAACTCTCATTTGCAGTGCTTCTACCTCAGAGCATCATCACATGTCATAAGTTCATGTTCTGCAACAGTAATGATGCAGTTCAAATATAATGATAGAGGAAAGTGAGCCATATGAAAAAGCAGCAGGAAATTGTTGTGCCGAAATCTAACTTCTTTTAGGAAAGGGATTTAATGGGCATCTCACTGTGCATAAAAATAAGTTATTTAGACATAGGTAAATTGACATTTCAGTCATTTTGACTCTTTGTAGCTTGGGCAGGGATATTATCACACATGTGAATTGAGTTCTTATAGCTTCTTGCCTAATTATATGTTGGGATATATGATTAAACTGACTCCATGTACTGAATCATACAAACAGTGACCCAAAAGTATTTAAAATAGTTTCCACCTATTTTGGCAGCTTCAAATAAGTGAAAAAGAACAAAATTAAAAGGAACAACTGTTATCAAATATGTTAACCTCAAATAAGAGAAAGTGAATATTCATAATGAACAAAGAACAAATATAATTGTATAGGTATCACCTGAGAAAACATACCATAAACATATAATTACAGACACAGTAATAGAGAAATTAGAACAAAGCAATCTTGGAATATAAATTTTATTTTTTTTAAATGTATTAAAAATTATGTAGCATGTGATGTTGTTGAGAATGTGATGAAGCTAGCACATTTAAACACAGGAGGTGGGCACCTGGGTGGCTCAGTTGGTTAAACGACTGCCTTCGGCTCAGGTCATGATCCCGGAGTCCCGGGATCGAGTCCCACATTGGGCTCCCAGCTTAGCAGGGAGTCTGCCTCTGACCCTCTCCACTCTCATGCTGTTTCTCTCTCTCTCGCTCTCTAATAAATAAATAAAATCTTTTAAAAAATAAATGCAGGAGGTAATATAAAAATTTGCGGCTATTTTGGAAAATATTCTGGCAATATGTATGAAGGAAAATCATAATCATATTTGTGATATTAGAATTGATTTAGAATAATTTATCTGAGAAAAAAAGAACTAACACTTTTGTAGATCCACATCTATACTACTGAAGCAATCTCTAAAAATAAATTTCTAAAAACCTGACCAAAAAAAAAAAGAAAAGAAACAATTACTCCAGTAATGTTATGGCCATTTAAACTTGGAAAAAGCAGTTTAAATGCAGGAAAAAACCTCAAATATAATAAACAACTCAAGTGGTTGCTTTTTTAGGGTTATGGACTAATATGCCAACTTCTAATGTTATCATTATTATTATTTTTTTTTTTTAGTGCCATAAAATTTGAAGAGAAAAACTGAAGAAGCATGGGAGAAGAAAAAATGCTGGTAAGGAACTCACAATAAATTATCCCTCCTAACTTTATATAACTGTCTATGTAGTTTATTGTACTATAAAACATATTTTTGGCATAATAAAAATCATAGGGCTTGATATACAATTTATTTTAATCCTATGCTGGTCTATAACCTGTAAGTTTTGTTTACTTTTTTCTACATAATTTTCAAAACTTATGGACATTTTATGCATAAAAGTTTATGAAATGTCTTAAATGTGTTGTTTGTTTTTGTCACTATTGTGGAATTGCTACAATATAATATAGAAGTAATCATTATAGGATAATTTCAAGTGATTCACTTTTCCTTTTTGTCTGTGGGGAAAAAAGGTTATGTCTTTTTCAGGTAGAACCCAATAATTTCTTTCATAACCATAAAAAATGGTATTGAGGTGATATTGTAATGATCCATTTAAATTGTTAAGGATAACAAAATTTGTGAATTGCCTCATCTGCATTTGGTTCATTGTATATGGGAACATATCATCACTGATGGAAGAGTTTTCTTTGGACATAATGTTTTTTTTCTAGAAAAAAATGCCATGAAGAAAAAGAAATGCTATTTTTTATATGGAACTTATGTAAGTAGTAGAAAAGAATAATTCTCAAACTTAAAACTTTATTTTAGTCACGCTATGGCCTAACGATGCTCAATTTTAAACATGCATTGCAATTTTATTCCAGGATCTATGTGATATTAATTACACAATGTGTAGGCTTATCCCTTTACACAACTCCATCACAAAATAAAGGGGGAAACAAAGAAATGTTCAACTCTACTTCAATTCCATAACACTTGGAATATATACAGTCTTAGGTTCTTGTCTAAGGTCAAAAGCAATAACTGCATTTATCAGTTGAATATTGTAGTCTATCTAGAACATATTGTTAAATGGATTTTTTAGTCTTTCTTTGTCCTACTAACTCTCACAAGTGTTTAATGTCCTTTTCAGGGCATTAATTATTCATGAATATATTAATTTATAAACATGATTTATCTTTGATAAATTTAGTTTCTCTTTGATATATTCTATTCTAGAGCTTGGTGGCAGTAAATACCTTGTTTACATTTTGTATATAATTGTGTCCTGCCTGTCATTCCAGTGCCTCTTTTCAAAGAATCTCTTTTCACTGTCACTATTGCCTGGACAGTGAACCACAACACAACCTCACAGGTTATCCACACTAAACTGTATTAAGATGTACAAGAGGTGGGGCAATCTGATAATCTCAGCTAAAACTTTGAAAATAAGACTCAGGACCAGTCACTAGGAGATGGATAGATAGATAGATGGATGCATACATATAGGTAGATATGAATGGTACATACATATATACATACATGCATGCATATATACATACACTATTGGTAGATATGAATGATCCCATGATCTGCCATCTGCAAGCTGGAGACCAGAAGAACCAGTGGTATAATTCAGTGCAAACCTAAGACCTAACATCTAAGAACCAGGGTGGCTAATGGTATAAATCCCTGTCCAAAGGCAGAAGAAGACCAGTGTCCCATCTCAATAGGCAAGAAAGGAACCAGTCCTCCTTTTTTGTCTGCTTTTTGTTCTATCCAGGTCTTCAACAGTTTGGATGATGCTCACTTGCATTGGAGAGAGCCATCTGTTTATTGAGTCCTCTGACTCAAATGTTAATCTTATCTGGAAATGTCCAGGCACACCCAGAAATAATGTTTAATCTAGAAACACTGTGGCCCAGTCAAGCTGACACATAAAATGAACCATGATACAGAGAGAAACTATGGGCACAGAGAAGCAGAAAACAGCGCAAATATTTTCTGTGCCCCTATATTATTCTCTTACTACATTTCATATAATTTGTTTAATAAAATTACATATCTGTCTGAAAAAATGCATTTTAGGTCTTTATCTTCATGGATCCAAACAAACAAATCACCATAGAATAGAGTTTTCTGATGACATTTTAATGATGATCTAAGTTAGTACACAACTTGGCTAAGCACATCTAGAGATATCTTATTGTTGGGCCTCAACAAACCATTCTAATAGGAAGTGCTTTGTCATGGTTCATTTGATTTTGGTGTAATGATCACACAGAGGATATGAAATCACTAGTAGAGATCCTTTGAAAGAGATCTTACAAAGACTTTGCAAAGAGAAAGGATGGCCTAAACATTTAGACCCCTGACTCTTCAGTAGGCTTACCTAATTATTTTTAGGCCTAAGAAAAAGAACAGTTCCTGGGAGGTTTTCTGTGTGTGTGACTGATATGGAGGAAAGTCAAAATAAAAGAGAATCCAGTTTCCAATAAATTATACATGAGGCCAGAAAGAACACTGAACTTAAGACCAGCATAATAGTCTATACTTCTACAATTACTGATCCAGTGAACTGGGAAAATGCACTTAACTTCTCCATGAAGTCAGATAACAACATCTACTTCACGGGGCTTTCTTGAATATTAAATGTAGTGATGTAAATAAAATGATCTTCAAATTATAGAGAATTAAGTTTGAGGAAGTATCATTTCTTCCATTCTTGTATATTTTCATGTGCAATTTCTTTTTCATGACCAGATACACATACTTGTATTTGTGTAATTGCTAGTATAAACTCAATTACCCACTTTACCTTGGTTTATACCATAACACTGTATAATACTGCATATGCCTAATTCAGCTTATCTCTCCAGGAATGAAAAAGTGCAAACATTCTGGTTGCTTCCTATCCAAAGTGGCAAAGAGTTTATTCTTGCTATGAGAATTTACTGGTCTGCTAGTGGGTAACTAAAGTGATTCTGACCCTCACAAATACAGACGACTTGAATTTTATCATCTCTAAATTACTGAATAAGTAGCTGAAAAATATTGTTAGTACTAATTATCTAACTTAATCTCTATAATTGAAATTATTAACTAGAGAATATTATTTAGAAATTATTGCAATATATATTTTAGTAGACTTCAATTCATTACTGAAAATAGCATATTTGTAAATGTGTGAATTTGCTTATATAAAGTTACAACTTTTAGACTTAGAAATTTTAAGATTTTATTTATTTATTTGAGAGAGAGAGAGCACAAGAGGGGATGGGGGGCAGAGGTAGAGGGAGAAGCAGACTCCCCACTGAACAGGGAGCCCAGTGCGGGATTCAATCCCAGGACACTTGGATAAGTTACACGAGCATATGATTGGGTGTTGCAGAGCTATGAGTATGTAATATTTTCAGACTGAAGATCAGTCTAAGCTAACAATGTGAAGTCTACTATAAAAATGCCTTTCCCTCTATCCCTGTACTTACTTAAGCAAGACCTGAGCTGAAGGTAGACATTTAGCCAACTGAGCCACCCAGGCACACTAGACTTAGAAATTTTGGAGCACAAAATGGTAACAGCACACACGTGTATAAACATATGTATATGTATACACATACATATACTCACACACTTTTATATACATAAAAATTTATATAATCAATATGTACCAATGAAATAAATACAGTTTCTTGATCAAGTACCATCATAATATAGAAATATTGACCAAATGAAATTAAATTTCACCTCATTAATGAAATAGCAAATGAAATTAAATACCAAATGTAACAGCAGGGGAAAAAAGTACTAGGAGAGATATACAGGAAATAGGAATAGTTTTTAACCATTTGAACAATTGAGACATTGTTTTCAGGATGCTAAAAGATTACTCTTTGATAAATTTGATTCTTTATGGTCACTGTAGCAGGGAAGCACACATGTTAAAAACAGTAGTGTAGGGGCGCCTGGGTGGCTCAGTTGGTTGGGCGACTGCTTTCGGCTCAGGTCATGATCCTGGAGTCCCGGGATCGAGTCCCGCATTGGGCTCCCTGCTCGGCAGGGAGTCTGCTTCTCCCTCTGACCCTCCTCCCTCTCATGCTCTCTGTCTCTCATTCTCTCTCTCGCAAATAAATAAATATCTTAAAAAAAAAAAAAAAAGAACAGTAGTGTAATAATGCCAAGGGTCTAAAGGATTATCTGAATTGACACTCTCTATATATATCTTTTTTAAATTTTTATTTATTTTTTACTATGTTATGTTAATCACCACACATTACATTATTAGTTTTTGATGTAGTGTTCCATGATTCATTGTTTGCGTATAACACCCAGTGCTCCATGCAGTACGTGCCCTCTTGAATACCCATCACCAGGCCAACCCATCGCCCCACCCCCTCCCCTCTAGAACCCTCAGTTTGTTTTTCAGAGTCCATCGTCTCTCATGGTTCATCTATATATATCTTAAAACAATTTGTTGAATAGAACTCCTGCTGAAGTCTATAAATAATAAACAAAAGCTGTTGAACAGAAATAATAAAAATTATGGATGGAAGTAGCAGATACTGAAATAATTTTATAGAATAAGTTTTGAAGTAGGGTGCCTGGGTGGCTCAGTCGTTAAGCGTCTGCCTTCGGCTCAGGTCATGATCCCAGGGTCCTGGGATTGAGTCCCACATCGGGCTCCCTGCTCAGCAGGAAGCCTGCTTCTCCCTCTCCCACTCCCCCTGCTTGTGTTCCCTCTCTGGCTGTCTCTCTCTCTGTCAAATAAATAAATAAAATCTTTTTTTAAAAAAAAAGAGTAAGTTTTGAAGTAATATAATTTTGCTACTTCTATGATCTATCAATAAACAATACAGTGTAGTACATTAAATTACAGTGGCATAGTTCCTCTGTTACATTTTCAATTTATTTAAAAACAGACAAATGGCAGAAATAAAATCATAAAGCACCCCTCCCCCCCCCCCCCCCCAGGTCACAGCCACATATATTGTTCCTTTGCTTTCGATTTATTCCTATCACAGTATTGTTCTACAACATAGAAATTCCTCATCATAGCCTAGGTGAAACCTAGCCTTGATGAGACATTTCATAGTTCACCAGAGCTTTTTGTCCAGGCAGTGTTTCTTTAAGACTTTTGAAATACTGCCAATTGTTAAATCATTTTTATAGCAAATGCAGACTGAACATGTACTACAAGTTTCTGAAAGTCCCATAAAAAATTAAAGTCAATCAGTAACCCCAGTAATTGTGCATTGACCTCTAGAATACAATAAACCTGTATTTGGCTTACCCATAAAAAATGGAATAATACTTCTAAAAAAGACCCGTGCCCAGTAGCAGTAAGGATGAAGTACCTGTGGTAGTTATGAGAAAAATAGGAATTAGGAAAAGATTCAGTTTTTCCTGAAAGGAAATGCTAATGATGTGCCTGCCACACCTTGACAGTAAGATCATGTGCTGAAGGAGGGAAATATGTTAGCGTAGTAAGAAAACCCTTCCTTTAAATGTTGCACAATTCAGGTGCACCTAGAGTTGGAAGGAAAACGAATGAATCTTGAAATCTTAGATGTACCACACACAGAAATTAATGGTAGTCTCAGATTATTATGTGCATTAGTGTCCAATTGCCGTTATAACAAACTGCCACAAAGCTAATGGCTTAAAACCACACAAAGTTATTATCTTATATTTGGGAGGCCAGAAGTCTTACAAGGTGTTGGCAGTATTCTTTCTGGAGGCTGCTTGCTTTTCCAGCTTCTGGAGACCACCCACATTCCTGGGCTTGTGGCCCCTTCTTCAAGACCAGTGGGATAACATCTTCTCTTCTTCCCAACCTCTGCTTCCATATTCACATCTTCTTGTCTGTGTTTTCCAACCTCCCTCTTATAAGAACCCATAATTATGTTGGCCCCACCTGGATAATCCAGCATAAACTTGTATCACAAGATCCTCAATTTGGTCACATTAATAAAATCACACATATTCACAAGTTCCAGGGATTAGGACATGCACATTTTGGAGGGCCATTATTCAGCTCACCACACTATACATGAAAAATAATTTGAATTTAACTGAGAGAATGACTTTTCCTTACTTTCCAGCATACATTTGCTATCAGTGATTCTGACTTTTCAGATTTGATATTAATGCCTGCGCAAGTCTGGGGTCTTTAAATAGGCTACAGTCAGCCTATTGAATTTGTTTCATTTAATGAAGGAACTCTGAACAAAAACCATTTGCTTCTATTTAAAGTTGTGTTATCTTGGGGCGCCTGGGTGGCTCAGATGGTTAAGCATCTGCCTTCGGCTCAGGTCATGATCCCAGGGTCCTAAGATGGAGCCCCACATCTGGCTCCCTGGTTGGCGGGAAGCCTGCTTCTCCCTCTCCCACTCCCCCTGCTTGTGTTCCCTCTCTCACTGTGTCTCTCTCTGTCAAATAAATAAAATCTTTTTTTCCACTATAAATAAAATCTTTAAAAAAAATAAAATTGTGTTATCTTCAGATCAAGAACATGCAATTTATTTACTACTAAAGAAACACAATTTCAACTTTCAAAGTCAATTTTCTTCAGATCTATATTATGCAAATACAAGCTCGGGCTTTTCCTGCACATCTGGCTTCTGCTGCCATTAGTAGTTTTCCCTTCCTGTCCCCTTAACTGTTGTGTACAAAACTCAACTCCCTCATCCAATTTTCATATGAACCCCACTCAAGTGTTTTAAAACTTGACTCGTAATTTCGAGGACCCATCACCCACCTCAAGGCCTAAGATATCCAAGGTCTCTCAAATTCTTTCATTTTTATTCTCTTCTCACGGGCCTCCCCACGCCCTCTCAGGAGCAACACAAACCTCTCCCCTGGCCTTTTGCACAGCAGTTTAGGGGCCATTTTTTTCCCATCGAATCTAGCAAAGATTATCAAAGTTGTGTTTTTTTTTTTTTATTATTCCAAACAATTATCCATGTTCAATAAACTTTTCTCCAAGACATATCACATAATATGTTCGATTTATTTAGTAATGAAAAAAGCAGATGAGAAAAATTATGAAATACTACCTGTTTCTTCAATCTGTAGACTTTGAATGTAATGCCAGCAGTAGTAAACGCTAGCAGGGGTGTTAATGTTTGTGACCCAGGGGGTCTCAGAGAATTCAGGGCCTTGGTAATTAGTCTGAGTGATTGGAAGACGGATTTTGAAATTACTTGTTATTGGAGAGCTCCACAAGTAGGAACTTTCAGCTATGAACTATATAGGAAGAAATGGATCATCATTTAATATTTTCTACACTTAAATATTTCACAGTTTCAATCACAACAAAGAAATTGGAGAATCCTTTAAAGTTTTTCAGTAATGAGTTGAGAATCTTCTTTAGCCTAAATTCTGGTAATTTAGCCAGAATTAATGAAATAATCAGTGAAAATAAATACTATTTTTCTAACTTTCAAAAAGTATATTACAGTCATTCTATATAATAAATATTAAGTGCTTGTTACAAATGCCTTTGAGAATGAGAGTCTCTCTCCAGATACAAGAAATGTCTTTATTTTCTTCCTTTCATTTAATTTTATTATCTAATATCTGAATTATAGGGTATCAGCAAAACTAATATGAAAGAGTTTGTTTCACTTCTCCAGAAATAAGTAATGAGGGGCACCTGGGTGGCTCAGTCGGTTAAGCGGCTGCCTTTGCCTCCGATCATGATCCTGGGGTCCTGGGATCAGCCCCACATCTGGCTCTTTGCTCAGCGGGGAGCCTGCTTCTTCCTCTCCCTCTGCCTGCCACTCTGCCTACTTGTGCTCTCTCTCTGTCAAATAAATAAATAAAATCTTAAAAAAAAAAAAAAAGAAATAAGTAATGAAACACTTCCCTAATTCTGAAGTATCTGAGTTACAGATTTACGGTGGCAGGTATGATGATTGGCTATACAAAGACTCGGTCTCCTTTGGCTTCCTTTATTATAACATTGTAAAACGCTAAAACATTAACCCCCCCCCTATTCTTTGTGGCTGGGGTAGCCAAGGACCCAGTTTTAAAGGGGAAAAGCATAAGCAAAGTTTGTTTGGTGGGGTTCCTGGAAATCACTTTAAAGGTGGATGGAATCATCAGGAACCCCCCCCCCCCCCCCCCCCCCCCCCCCCCCCCCTTTACCTTTCCCCCTTCTTTTTTTCTATATTATAGATCTCATCCCTGGAAAGTGGAGTGGCCAGGATTAGACCATAAAAATTAAAGTCACGTGCCAAAGCAAAATAAGAAAAGGAAAAGACCTGGGTTCTAAGAACTTAATCTGTTGTACTAAAACTGAATTTTCTACATCTGTCTTCTTTTTGTGTGAGATAAATGAATCCTTTGCTGATTTAAGTTGATGTTTTAAATTTTATTTTGTTTTCATTAGGATGAAATCTTACTGGTTTTAATTTATTCTTTTGTGGCATTCTTCCCAAATTCTATAGGTGTGTGTACATGTGTTCATACACATGCATGTTTACATCAATATATGTTATTACTAGAAAAAAAGTTATAAACATAAAAAAGGTTTTATAATATTTTTGTGATAACTTTCTAAAAAAGAAAGTCAGAAGCAAAATTACATATAAAGTCTTAAAAAGAAATATGTTCATTCAAATTAGTTACCTATAAAGCCAACATCCCTGAATGTTCTCCTCATGCTCATTTCTGTGGGCTTTGAGCTACTTCATCTGAAATCCTAGTGCTAAAATGAAATCTGAAACACTGCCCTGAACAAAGGTAATTGTTTTATGAGCATGGCCTACATTTCCAACATTGAGTTCAGTCCACACAGGACATGCAGAGGTATGAATTTAGTTCAATGAAATTTAGTAAATGATTTTATTTTCATTTCATCTGCACTTGTATATAGAACTAAACTTAGACTCTCATAGTCATTTACATTTATTCAGACCATTTAGTAAGAAATGTCTAGAAAGTACACTTTATGATTCAGCTGTAGCAATCACTAAGGCAATTGGCTTTTGAATCTTTAGGTAGCGTTCTGCATTTGAACCCAAACAGCATTCTGAACTAAAGTGCCTTATATTACAAGGTATTTTTAAGATCCTCAAGTATTACTATTTCTTGAAGAACTTCTTTATTTCTTATAAGCCCAAAAAAGAACACTTTACCGCATTAAAATTTACTAGTTCCAGTGTCATTGTTTCATTATGGGGCTCCTTTTCTACTGGAGAACTGGGATCTGGCTCCAGAAGGAACTTTCTTAAACTTTACACTCTGATGGTCCTATCTTGCGAAAATTGCTTTCCACCTTCCACAGAAATTCACACATTTTACCATGGCTATATTTCACAGGGTCTGTGCTCTACTTTTTCAGTGATTCAATAAAAACGGTTTCAGTACTTCAGAGAAATATTGAACTCTTCTTCCCTCAAATTTCTCCATCTAATTTGAAGTTTTACAAAAGAGGGTGCCTTCAATAACTTTCTCTTTGATGTTACCTATTCTTCAAAGCTGTTCTGATGCTAAGACAGGCTTGTCGGGGCGCCTGGGTGGCTCAGTTGGTTAAGCGACTGCCTTTGCCTCAGGTCATGATCCTGGAGTCCCTGGGTCAAGTCCCGCATCGGGCTCCCTGCTCGGCGAGGAGACTGCTTCTCCCTCTAACCCTCCACCCTCTCATGTACTCTCTCTCTCTCTCATTCTCGCTCTCTCAAATAAATAAATAAATCTTAAAAAAATAATAAAAAAGACAGGCTTGTCAAGCTATGTCTACCAGCTCATATCATTTGTGGCCACAGAGAAGTGCACATTAAAATAAATTAAAGTATGATAGCCATAGTAATTTGAAAACTTGCTCCTAACATGCTTTTTAAGGTTTAGACTTTGGCATTTTATAATAATATAGTGTTCTTTCAGATATGTTGTCAATTTTTGATGCTCTCCTGGTTTCATCTTATCTGCAAATTAAATTATTGACAGGTTTTGTGTAAAGTTCCTTGAAATATTTCATATTTTGGAATTGTTGGCAGTGATTATGCTGAGGCTACAGAAAGCAAATGCAAAGACGTTGGAATTCAGACACCCTTATTTATCATTCAGGAAGTCAAGATCCATGTTTGCTTCTAATTTTTTATGGTTTGGAGGAAAATAACTGTGCATGTTGGTAGTTTTTAAAATCATCTAATGGTTGTAAACGTGCCTTTTTATCTTTTCAGAAGTAATGCCTACTGGGTTATTCTCTTACGATGTTTGGATGATCACATTTTTGAGACATACAATAATAGTGTCAACAGGGCTAAATTAAAATTATATAAACTAAATGTACCCTAAACTAAAAATAGTCATTTAGGCATATATATTTTTGAAATGTTTACATTTATGACTGTTATACAGATACACACATACACACATGTACCTACGCATATACATATGTGTGCACATTTGTGTATGTGTGTGTGCAAATACACAGCTACAATCACACATATTAAATTTATTTTACTTGAAATTATATGCAAGTGGTGAAGTGTAAGGTACTTTATAAAACAAAGAGCCCTGCGTATCTTGCAGCAGTTTCTGATCCATAGAACAAATCATCCATCTGTCCATCTCCCCCACCCATCTTGACTTTCAGTGAAATTCCATTGACTGCTTAAAGTATATACTGGAAATTTAAATCCTTGACTAATTTTAAACCACCATCTCACACATATAGGTGTAAAAAACATCACGCGGGGCACCTGGGTGGCTCAGTCTGCCTTCGGCTCAGGTCATGATCCCAGGGTCCTGGGATCGAGCCCCGCATCGGGCTCCCTGCTCTGCGGGAAGCCTGCTTCTCCCTCTCCCACTCCCTCTGCTTGTGTTCCCTCTCTTGCTCTCTCTCTCTGTCAAATAAATAAAAATAAAAAATCTTTAAAAAAAAATAAAAAACATCACGCTATAAGGCACTATAATATAGTGGCTTCAAGCAGATTCTAGAAAGAAGCCACCTGAGTTTGAAATGCCTGTTTGTTGTTTACTGACAAACTATTGCAATTCACCTATCTCAGTTTCCTCATTCACCTATCTCACTTTCCTCATATGTAGAAGAGAACCAGAATATACTTCTCCTTTAAGTAATCTGGTTGCTGTGCCCATTACTTCCATCCACAGCCTATTAGCCAGAGTTCAATCATATGGCCACAGCAGTAACTCACCATTATACAGTATTTCACCATACTGATACAATAGATGTGAATAACCCCAGAAGCATATGTAATAGTAAAATGTAGCTAAGTAATTAGGAAATGATGAGTTTTAAATATTTTATTTTTTTAATATAATTTATTAAGTTTAAGAATATATAATTGAAATTTTAAACTATGAGTGTAGAAGCGATCACAAATTTCTGAGTCATCCCATTCTCATGTTGCTGTTGAGGTTGGTCATTCTTTATGTAAAGTAAAGGGATGGAAATTCTCATTTTTAGAATCCCTTACTGGAAAATATGCAAAATAAATTTTATGTTTCTAAAAAGTGCCCCTCAGGAATCATATGGTATCCATGTATTAGTCATCTCCGTAACATGTCCATGCCACGTGGAGTTGCCTTTCAATATCCAACATCCGTTAGATGTGATGAATAGTTTGATGATCATTTTACACTTCCCAGCATCAAATAAATATAGTATAGAGAATGTAAGCAAACATGACTGGCTGAACATTTCAAATCTGTTTCTCAAAACAAGATCATTTTTAGAGCTCAAACTCACAGATGAACATGTATTCATTTTTTAAAGGATGTTCTTTCTCACATTAGCTCTATTGGCCTATAAGTCTTTTAAGTCAGAATAAGGCACTCTTCTTTGTTTTTAGCCTTAAGCAGAGTTCTCACATTTTTCACTCTTCTGCTTCATAAACTCCAGCAGATTGGATTATAAATACTAACCTAGTGGGATCTGCTGGCAAATTCTTAAGTCTTTACCCACTTTTGGATTTCTGACTCTTTCCGAAGACTTCAAAACTACTCCTGTCCTTTCATACCACAGGCTGCGGGCAAAGTATTCCAGCAGCCACTAACACTCATACTTTCTTTTCCCGTATTTTCCCCAGTGGTGCAGATCAATACAGGGGTTATGCAAATGTCATAATTAATCATAAAACGCAAGGACTCGATAGAAATATAGGTACTTCCATTGCAAGAAGATTCTGAACTTGGAAAAGACCCAGTCACTGTAATTTTGCAGGATATTCTTTTGGTGATAGAATTTGTTTTATTTTAACAGGAGTTAGAAAATGGAAGGGAACTAGACCTTAGCAAATCATTGAAATCAGAACTAGTATGCTAAAAGGAATGAAGAGTTTTGACATTTATTCTCTCTAATTGAGACTATTTATGAAATCATGAGAAAGTTATGAATATTCTCTACATCAATTGTTTCATTAAAAAAAGTTTGGAACTAGATGTTCTAGATAATTTCTTCTACTCTGTAATTTTACTAAAGTATATTTAGGTTAATATAAAAATAGGTACTGGTATGATTGGAAATAGCAGGAAGTCTCTTACCTTTCAGAAGAGTGTAGTATCTCAGTCCAGTCTTATTGTTAAATAAGTGAACCTAATGCAAGGTTGTGCTACGGTGACATTTTTGTAACCAGAGAAATCCCTTAGAAAATTTTGACCAAGCAAAATTTGCTTTTGTAATGTTCTTCATGTTCTTTTCAATGGCTTCCTTCCCAGATGACACAATATTTTTGTTGCATTTTTAAAGTCTTGCACTCAGCTAACAATTAGACACTCTAATGTTGTAGCCAGAAACTGACTTCTCTGAATAACTTACATATATGTAGCATATAATTATTAATAGGGTAAGTGTTATTAACTTTCTTAATACAGAATGATCACCATTTGCAGATAAGAAATCCCAAGATCAGAAATGTTAGGAAAATACACATGCTTATACAGCTTCTGAAGGTCAAAACTGGAAGTGAACTCAAGATTTTACAACTGCAGTTGGTATTTCTCTTTCTTCTATAGCATGCTGTCTCCAGATTCAAAGTGCCTTTCATGGCGGTGATGCAGAGCAGGATGGATCCACGAACCGTATTACAGATGCTAAGTGGGAAATAACCTTCAGTGAGTTTTATGGTGAAGGTTTGGGAAAATACAAGTGGTAATTACAACGGCTCTAAGAATTACTAAAAGAGAAGATAAAACAGACTGAAAATATAGGATCTAAGTTTCAGAATACAAGCATCCATCCCATTTTAATGGGTCTGATTAACTAGTATCAACCAAAAATAAAAAATAAAAAACCCTGTCTATTTATATAACTTTTATAGTTCTGGGCAATTCCCCAGAAATCCTTGTCCCTTGAGTCATATAATAAGAGAAAGAAATATAAAAATTACTATTAAAAATCCTAAATGTAAAAAAAAAATGAATATATTTAGCTCTGATGTCAATGTATTCTGATAACTGGAGAGAAAACACTCATTATGTTAGACTTTGTTACTTTCAACTCTTTCCACATCTGATAATTTAGGGAAAAAAATTGTGTGTGTGTGTGTGTGTGTGTGTGTGTAATGCAGGTATGTATCTTCCCATGCCACCATTTAAAATTTAATTAATCAATCTGGACAGAAAAAGAATTCCAGAATAAAACAAATTATATATTTTAAATTATTTTGCTATCAATGTGTTTGATTTGTTTTTGGTCATCAAACATTCATCAACTCTTTACTGTACTCCAGGGATTAGGCTATTTGGACTAGAGTAGGGAAATAGATAAGGTCACTGCTGTCATGAGGCTATTAGTCTTGTGGGTATACAGATATTAGTGAAATAATCACACATTTAAATGTAAAATTACAAATGGGTGGTAAAATTATATGAAGAACAGGAAGGTGGTGTGCATTTAAAGAAAAATCAATTTATAAAGCTTGTGCTGCTTGCTCATATACGTAACTGTAATGAATTCTCAAATTTCTTAATCAAGTAGTATATAATTACAATTCATAAAAAAAAATTGGAAGAATAATGGAATTTTCTGCTTAATGCAGACTATAAGAGACAGAGGAAACATGCACCAGGCTATCTAATGATGCTAAGTAAACCATACCTCTACCGGAACTATATTATGATGTATGAACGAATTCTGAAACTTAGCTTGAAATTTTTTTAAATGTTTTTGATTGTGACTTAAATTTTTTTTTACCTTGACTTGAAAATAATGTAACAAATGAAACCCAAAGACATGTATAAACCCATGACCCAAAACAAAGATGTTACAATTATCTAGGAAAATAAATTGAGGCATAGTGGTTAGGCTTTTTAATAACTATTTTAGTCAGATCTTGAAATATCTTTAATAGCTTCACTTAGGCATGGCCAGAAATGGTCTTTGGATTAATGATGTTCCTGATGTTCCTTGATGTTTCTTACTCCTTGAATTAATGAGATGGAACAAAGTGCTGGAGTCAGCAACAGAAGTAAATATTATACATCAATTCAAGAGGAAACTCAACAAGTTTTCCTATAAGAAAAGAATGCAGGAAAGTTATTGTGGCTATTTTGTATTTTGTTGTGTTATTATTTTTTCCGGAGGCTTAGAAAATAGGATAACTGTATTTTAGCTTATATTTCAACAGTCAACCAATACAGTTTATTTTATTCATCTGTATTACTTCGTATATTCTAATAGTTTGGGGATCTCAGTTTTCTTACAACCATATGCACAATTACTAAAAACTAGAAAAATAGTTTACAGAGGGACTTTTATCATCAAAGTTGTATTAAGTTAGATGGTAGAGATTCAGTGGTATCTTGTTTAATGAACTCTTGCTCTCTGTAGAATCACATTTGGTGGAGTCATACTTGATAAGGATATAGCTGTCATAATTTTAAGTCTATATTGAATATTTTAAATAGAATAATTATCCTTGGTTATATTATTTCTGTAATAAATTTTAATTCGTAGGGTAAAAACATGAGCACCATGAAACAAACTTATTTTTATAGCATTTTATTCATGATAGAAGTTTAAAAATACATTTTAATTTGGGCCACATTTTATAAAAATGCTTTTGTTCTCCTAACTTTTCTACCTTTTAAAATAAATAGATGACCATAATTTCTTCAACATCAATGATAAGGATATTTTAGAAATAACAGTAGTAGTTGTGAAAGGCACATATTATAATTCAAAGATATAAAGTGTACTTAGGTATAAAGTGGGATTAATCTAATTTAATCCCAACATGCTTTTGTTGTTGTTGTTTTTTTATTTGACAGAGAGAGACACAGCGAGAGAGGGAACACAAGCAGAGGGAGTGAGAGAGGGAGAAGCAGGCTTCCCACTGAGCAGGGAGCCCGAGGCAGGGCTAGATCCCAAGAACCTGGGATCATGACCTGAGCAAAGGCAGATGCTTAACAACTGAGCCACCCAGGCGCCCCAATCCCAACATGTTTTTACAACAAGGTATACTCTGAGAAGAATATGATATTGCAACTCTAGTTCCATTAGCATTAAGGGATATGTACTAGAAAACTGTGCACATAGCAAAAACTGGCCATCTGGTCAGTAAATTGTTTCTGTTTTCATCCTAGGCATACAGACTTCTTTTCCAGCCCCCTTTGTAGGTGGAACCATGTGATTAAGTGCTTGCCAATGAAATGTGATGTATGCCACATTTAAAATTACCATGGGGGGGGTGCCTGGGTGGCTCAGTCGGTTAAATGTGCCACTCTTGATTTCGGCTCAGGTCATGATCTCAGGGTCGTGAGATGGAGCCCCATGTCAGGCTCTGTCTCTCTCCCTCTCTCTAAAAAAAAAAGGAAAAAAAAAAAGAAAAGAAAAAAATAGGAAATGTTTATATAATCTTCCAAACCTTCTCTCTCTTTTTGTCGACCAGATAGATACAGAAGATTCAGCAGAGGAATCCTGGGTTCTAGGGGAAGAGTCACTTGATAGAAGCAGTGTAGGACCCTGAATGACTGCATGGAGCAGAACCACCATCCATCCCCACTCGTTGAATTTGCATTTGACTCTGAAGCAGAGATTTTGTGATTGTTACTGCAAGTGAAGTTAATTATGCTAAGAAATACAGTGGGAAATATAAGTACATTCCGCTCTGGTCAAATGTGATGGGAAAATTAAGTCTGTAGGGGTCAGGCTCACATTCCTCTTCCCGCTGGTACTGTGTGTTAATTGCTGCTAACTGAATTCCATATGAATTTTCCTTATTTTCACTTAGTAATATATATTTCATGTTAAATGTTGTCTAATAAATGGTGCATAGTAAAATACTACATTCCCAGCATTCCTTTTAGTTGGCTATGGTGATGAGTGTTTGCCAATTGATTTTGAACAGAAACTACATGTCTAACTTTTAGCCATTCTTAAAAACCTTTCCTAAAATATTTAATTAGAGCTATATATTTTTCTCTAAGGGTAGCTTCAGTTGTATCTCAGCGATTTGTAGTATTTTCATTATTATTCAGCTCAAAACATTTTCTAATAGCCACTGTGATTTTATTTCTGAGCCACATGTTATTTTAAATTATATTTCTTTATTTGTATATGTATGGGAAATTTGTTTCTGGGCAATGGCAATGAATTTAGAGGATATACTCTGTGTAAATTTAGTCTTTTAAATTTTGCCGAAATATACTAGCATATGGTCATTTCTGTATAAAGCCCATATGTGCTTTAAAAGAATGTTCATCTTGCTGTTCAGCTCAGAATTTTATATATGTAAATTAATGTATATTATAATACACACAAATTAATATATATGGATATGTAATAATGTATGTAAATTAAGTAATTTATTAATTCTGCTGTTCAAAATTTATACATTATTTTCAAATACATATCTACATGTTCTATTGGTAGCTAAAATCTTCCATTACACTTCTGAGTCTGTCTATTTTTCCTTTAGATGTGCCAATTTGCTTTATATATGTGATACTGTATTTTAAAATGTATATAAATTTTTAATTGTGTTGTATTTTTCTATTAAGAGAAAGGTTATGCTTTCATATGTGATGTATTTTTGTTCACTTTTTGAATTCTATTTTGATAATCACACAACTTCATCAGCTTTCTTTTGGTATTTCTGAGTATACTATTTTCCACCCTCCCACGTTTTTTATAATCTTGTGGGGGTTTTTTTCTTACAAATAGCACACTGTTTGATAATTGTTTGATTTTGGTTTTTCATACAGCCTAACAAGCTTTATCTTTTCACTGGAGTCTTCATTCATTTATATTTAATTATTATCATGTATTTGAATTAAAACTACCATCTAATTGATTGCTTATGCATAGCTCTTGGATATGTTATTTGATGTGTATGCATGTGTGTGTATGTTTTAAACAAATTTGCAAAATTCTAGTTATATACTCTATTGTGTTCCACCAAAATTCTTAAGTAGAGTAAGACTAGAGTTTTTATAAGAGGCGACCCCAGGGATGCATGAGCACAGTGAAAAAGCCAGGTGAGGATACAGCATGAAAATGATAATCTGCAAGCCAAGGAGACGTCTCCTCAGGAGAACCAAACCTACTAGAACCTTAATCTTAGACTTTTAGTCTCCAGAAATGTGAGAAGTTTTTGGTGTTTAATCCCCCCAATCTGTGGTATCTTGTTATGGCAATCATAGCAGACACAGTTCCATCCATTATCTCTTCAATTAATAGGCTTGCCACGTTATCTCTCCCTTTCTTTCTCCTTTTTTTTGGGTCTTCCAATTATAGATGTAGTGGATTTTCCGACAGTATCCTTTGTGTCTATCTTATCATGTGTTCTATATTTTCTATTTTTTTATTCTCTTCAATCTTCATTCAGTATATTTTCTACTGACATATTCTAGTTCACTCTTTTTTTATTCAGCTGTATCTCATCTTCTGTTATATGCATATGTTTAGTTCTAGTTTTTCTTTACCTCTATAATTTTCACTTGATCATTTTTATCTTAATATTTTGAGGAGTTTGATTAAATTATTAATATATCTTTTATCTCTTAGAATATAGTAAGTAGTAACATTAACACCTATGTCTGACAATACTGAGATCTGTATTCTCTTTGCACCATTTCAATTGTTATTTTAATTGTTTTTATATATTTTATCTTTTAGAGATGGCGTGATTGTCTACATAGAAAATCCCCAAGAATCAACAACAACAACGAAAAACTCCTGGAAGTAATAAGTAAGAATAGCAAAGTCACAGGATAGATCAGTATATAAAGGTCAATTGGTTTTCTATAGATTAGCAATGATCAATTGGAATATAAAATTTAAAATTACCACCATTTACAATAGCACTAAGGATGAAATACTTAGTTATAAATCTAACAAAATATGTACAGAATCTATATGTGTAAGCTATAAAACTTAGATGGAAGAAATCCAAGAAGATCCAAATAGATGGAGAGATATTCCATGTTAATGGAGAGAGGACTTAATATTGTTAAGATGTCAGTTCTTTCTGAATTGATCTATAAATTATTACAGTTCCAATCAAAATCCCAGTACAATATTTTCTAGATATTGACAATACTCTCAGTTTTTATGATGTAATATAAAACTACAATAATCCTGACAGCATGGTATGGGGAAGCTGATAAGACACATAGATCGGGGCGCCTGGGTGGCTCAGTCGTTAAGCGTCTGCCTTCAGCTCAGGTCATGATCCCAGGGTCCTGGGATCGAGCCCCGCATCAGGCTCCCTGCTCGGCGGGAAGCCTGCTTCTCCCTCTCCCACTCCTCCTGCTTGTGTTCTCTCTCTCGCTGTGTCTCTCTCTGTCAAATAAATAAATAAAATCTTTAAAAAAAAAAAAGACACATAGATCAATGCAAGAAAAAAGAGTTGAGAAAAAGAAAAACAACATATAGTAAACAAATTTTTCATAAAGGAGCCAAATGAATTAATTGGAAAAGGGTAATTTTTTCAGCAAATGGCACTGAAGAAAATCAAATGTCCATATGCAAACAAAACAAAGCAGAACTAGACACTTAGGTTTAGTGTAGGATTTTTAGATAGAACACCAAAACTATAATCCGGAAAGAAAAAATTGGTAAGTTGGACTTAAATAAAAATTTCTGCTCTGTGAAAGACACTATTAAGAGAATTGATATATTAGCCAGAGACGGAAGAAAATAGTTAAAAACACATATATAGTAGAGGACTTATATCCAATATTCACAAGGAACTCTTCTAACTCAACAATAAGAAAAACATCCCAATTTAAAAATGAGCAAAAGATCTGAACAAACATAAAAAAGATATGTAGATGGCAGGTGAGTGTATGAAAAGTGATGCTCAACATTATTTGTAATTAGAGACCTTCAAATTAAAACAAAAATGATATATTCCTGTATACCTAGTAGAATGGTTAAAATTCAAAAACCTGACAATACCTGTTGCTGGTGAAGATGTAAAATGATGAGAACTCTCACTCATTCCTAGTGGGAATAAAAATGGTACAGACACTTCAGAAGATAAATAAGCAGTTTCTTACAGAGTTAAAGATTTTACCATATGCTCCAACAATCACCCTCTTAGGTATATATCCAACTGATTTGAAAACATGTTCACACAGAAACCTGTTCATGAATGTTTTAGCAACTTTCTTTATAATCACCAAAAACTGGAAGCTATCAAGATGTCCTTCAATAAGCAAATAGATTTTTTAGAAGTATTGCACATCCATAAAATTATATTGTATTCTGTGATAAAAAGGAATGAGCTATTGAGCCATGAAAATGATAGAAGCATTTTAAGTGTGTATTCCTAAGCGAAAGAAGCCAGCCTTGAAATGCTATTCTGGAAAATACAAAGCTATAGTGACTATAAAAAAAAAATCAATTGTTGCCTTTTAGGGGAGGAGAGTTGAATAGATGAAATAGACAAATCTTTAGGGTGGTAAAACTTCTGTATGATATTGTAATATTGCGTAGAAGACCTTATGCCTTTAGTAAAGACTGCATGTAGTAACTTTCTTCCCAAGAGCACAGTATGGAAACAGGGAAAAATGATCAACTTTTCAATGGAGTAATACAGCAAATGCTACCTCATCCCAGTGATCAAGGTCAACGTAACAGTAATGTCATATTGATAATATGCATCCTTGATAGGATATGATGAGAATAGCACTTCATATCTGTCATCTTTCTCCCAAAAACCCATAATCTCAGTCTAATCATGACAAAAACACCAGAAAAATCCTAACTGAAGGACATTCTACACAATAGCTGAGCAGCCCTCCTCAAAACTGCTGATGCCACCAAAAACAAGAAAAGTCTGAGAAACTGTCACAACCAAAACATAATGGGGTATCTTAGATAGGATTCTATACAGAAAAAGGACAATATGTAAAAACTAAAAAAATCTGAATATAGTATAAACTTTAGTTAATGAAGTATATCAGTTATGAATAATTCACTGTAGGTAATATACCATAATAACATAAGCCATCAATAATAAGATAAACTGGGTGTAGGGTACTTAGGAACACTTATCCTATATTTCCAATTTTTCTGTAAATCTACAACTGTTCCAAAAAGTTCCTTTGAAAAGCTCACAATCTAGAAAGTCAAAATATTATTATATGAATTGAACTTCTGACAGTGAAGTGACTTGTCCACAATCATATAATTAGGAAGTGGCAGAAATTATATTTGAACTGAATGAAGTCTGTCTGACTCTGAAATCTGATCTGTGTAACCACTATAGCATTAATTCTCTATCATAACTGTGTATCAGAACCATTTGGGGAATATTTCTTAAGCATGCGGTAATTTCCTGGGCATAAGCCAATTGAGTGAAAAATTCCAGGGAATATGCCTTGACTCAGGATAGTTGAAAACAAAACAAGCCACCCCCTACTCCAAAAATAAAACAAAGCAAAACAGAAGATTCTGATGCGCATCCATAACACAAATTTGAGGCCTAAGTTTAGAGGCAGGTAGCTGGAACATGTATGAGTAGATAGAGGTTCAGATAAAGCGGATAGCATGTCTAAAAATGACAGCATGTCATTAAAAGAGGGAACATAATATTTCAGGAATCCAAAGGCAGTTTAGGGTGCTTGAACCTGGGTTGCATTTGAAACCATGATGAAGGGACACCTGGGTGGCTCAGTTAAGCATCTGCCTTTGACTTAGGTCATGATCTCAGGGTCCTGGGATCAAGTCCTGCATCGGGCTCCTTGCTCAGCGGGAAGCCTGCTTCTCCCTCCACCTGCCACTCCCCTGGCTTGTGCTCTCTCTCCCAATCTCTCTCTCTCTCTCTCTGACAAAATCTTTTAAGAAAATGAAACCATATGAAAAACGAAGGTGTGGAAGTCAGCAAAAGTGAAATAGTATGCTCAGGTGGGTATGTTAAGTATAGGCAAAAAGAAATAATGTCTTTGAAAGATTTTTAACAAAGTACCGTATAACCCTATACACTTTTCAGAAAGAGCCTTGATGAGAGCTGTGAAGAAAATACAAGGGAATGACTCTTTGGCAGTAATTTTTGGGATAGGAGACCAAAATCACAAGCAACTAAAGCAAAAAACCAACAACTGGAACTGTATTAAACTAAAAAGCTTCTGTATGACAAATGAAACCGTCAATGAAATGAAACAATGGGAATGATTCCCATTGGAATATTTGCAAACCATCTATCTGATAAGAGTTAATATCCAAAGTATATAAAGAACTGCTACAACTTAATAGCAAAAAGAAACAAATCTGATTTAAAACTGAGCAAATTACCTGAGTAGATATTTTTCCAACAAGACATACAAATGGCCAATGGGTACACGAGAGGACACTCCACTAATCATCAGAGGAATGCAAATCAAAACTACAATGAGCTGTTACCTCACACCTGTTAGAATGGCTTGTTTCAAAAAGTCAAGAGAGTAAGTGCTGGAGAGGATGTGAAGAAAAGGGAATCCTTGTGCACTGTTGGTGGAAATATAAATTGATGCAGTCACTATGGAAAACAGTATGGAGTGTTCTCGAGACATTAAAAATAGAACTACCATATTATCAGCCAGCACTCCTACTTCTGGGTATATATCCGAAGGAAACAAAAATCACTACCTCAAAAAGATATCTGTACCCCCATATGCACTGCAGCATTATTTATAATAGCCAAATCATGGGAAGAAACTAAGTGTCCATCAACAGATGAATGGATAAAGAAAATGTGGTGTGTGTATGTATATATGTGTACATGTATATGTATATATATATGAATATTACTCAGCCATGTAAAAGTAATCTTTCCATCTGTGACAATGTGGATGGATCTTGAGGGCATTATGCTAAGTGAAATAAGTCAGGCAGAGGAAGATAAACACCGTATGATCTCACTTATATGTGGAATCTAAAAAAACCCGAACTCATAGAAACAGTAAATTGGTAGTTTGGAGGGTGGGTAAAGGAGTGAGGGAAATCAGTAAAGTTGGTCAAAGAGGACAAACTTCCAATTATAAGATGAATAAGTTCTGGGGATATAATGTACAGCATGGTAACCAAAGTTAGCAGTACTGTATTATATAATTGAAAGTTGCTAAGAGAATAGATGTTAAAAGTCCTTACCACAGGAAAAAAAAAAGTTCTTACCACACGCACACACACAAAAGTAACTATGTGAGGTGATGGATTGATGGATGTGTTAACTACCCTTATTGTGGTAATCATTCGCAATATATATGTATATCAAATCATCGTGCTGTACATCTTAAACTTACACAATGTTATTTGTCAATTATATCTCAATCAAGCTAAAAAAGGCTTTTAGTGATTGAGAGATTGGTTAACAGGTGTTCATAGTAATCTTGTTAAGAGTTGATGAAGCGTGAACAATAGACAGGTGTGAATTTGAGGAATGTGGAGAAGATTTAATATTATTTTATTCTTAAATGACTATGAGGGATTTAAAAAAAGGTTGTTTATTCTTGGATGATTCCCAAGGTTTAGACTGAGAACTCAGTTCAGGCTTTACTGATATAGGGAACAAGAAAGAGGTCCAAATGTGAGGGTAAAATTATGGCTTTAGGTTTTATATGCTGCTTTTCAAAATCCTTAAAGATTTCCTAAAAGTAGATAAGTGGGCATTCAATGTTTGTCAGGAAGTTCTCTGCTTAGTAATATAGATGTAGGAGTTAAACTACCCCCAGTTCAGTTTCAGACAATATAATCCAGTCTTGCTGAATTTTGTAGAAAGGGATTTATTACACAGTATTTTAGTTTGCATACCTAACTGCTCAGTTGCCTAAAGGAGCAGACTTTGGGCTGAACTTCTAAGGACAAGTGGCTCAGCCATAATCAGGAAACTACTGAAATCAGGAAGCCACTTTTATCAAAGCTAATAACAAAACAACCCTTTTTATGCCCGGGTTCAAGAGCTGCCATCATGATTACTGACTACAAAACCATGCTAGGCAGCAAAACAAAATGCTAATTAACCCAGCTTGTCTCCCGACTCGCACTGTTTGGCAAAAGGCTGAAGTCTCTCTAGGTTCACACCCTAATCCTTGGCACCTGTGAATAGGTCACCTCTCCTGACAAAAGGGTTTCGCAGATTGTGATTAAGATCAAGATGGGCAGATTCTCTTGGTTATCCAGGTGGGCTCAATTGTTGGAGAAGATCATCGAGAGGTCATGACCACTGGTTGACCCCGGGGGCTGGGCTGGGGCAACCGGAGGCTCCTCGCCCTTTCCCTTGTCCCGGGAATTTACATTCTGCCCACCAAGTCCACACTAGTAGCTGTTTCAAGAATTTAGCCTTGAAAGAGTAAAGTGTTCTTGTAACTATGTGGACATTATGTGTTCTGAGCCCAGTTAAAGCCTCTATATGATCTTCTAAGATTTTGGCAGATGGGTGTGAAGATTTATTTGTCTTTCAGCTGCCTAAGACAAACCTCAGATGTAAGTTCCCTTGCTTGGTAAAACCGCAGCTACCAGTCTGGAGTGGCCTGCCGCTTTCTTCGGTCTCTCCTTGCTCTCTGTTATGGGAACGAGTTCACCCTGGAACTCCCGATTTTGTGAACCAAAACCAATCTAACCACATAGGTCCTTAAAAGTGGAGACACTTTTTCAGCTGCAGTCAACCAGAGATTCAACTTGAGAGGGTTTCAATCACCTGTTGTTGGCTCTAAGGCTGGAAGAAGGTGGCCATGAACCATGGATTGCGGCAGTTTCAAGAAGCGATTTCTACGGGGAACGGTTCGGTTTCTCTGCTGGAACCTTCAGAAGACACAGCCCTGCTGACACCTTGATTTTGCCCAATGAGACCCATGTTGGATTTCCAACCTACAGAATTCTAAAGTAAAAAAAAAAAATTGCAGGTATGTGTGTATGTGTATTTGAAAAAGCTTTTGATTTTTTAAAAATTTAATTATGGTAAAATAATGTAAAATTTACCATCTGAACTATTTTTAAGTGTACTATTCATTAGTGTTAAGTATATTCACAGTATGTTTTGCAACCAATCTCCAGAATTCTTTTCAACTTGCAAACTGAAAGTTAATACCCAGTAAACAACTCCCCATTTTCTCTCTCCCACCAACCCTAACAACAGTTATGCTACATCTATCTATGAATTTGATTCCTAAGATAACTCATTAAGTGGAATCCTATATTATTTGTCTTTTTTGTGACTAGCTTATTTCATTTAGCATATTGTGTTCAAGGTTTATCTCTGTTACAGCATATGCCAGAATTTTTTTAAGGCTAATCATTGTATGCATATACTATATTTTGTTTATATATTCATCAATGAATACTTGGGTTGCTTCTACTGGTGGATTTTGTGAATAATGTTGCTATGAAATATTTGTGTGCAAATTAGCATTGGTTTAAGCTACTAAGTTTCTTGAATTTGGTTTTACTTTATGGAAGATTTTTGCATCTGTGCTCATCAAGGATACTGGCCTGTAATTTTCTTACAGTGTCCTTGTCTGGTTTTTGGTATCAGGGTAATGCTGGCTGTGTAAAATGAGTTTGGATGTTTTTCCCTCTTATTTTTTATTTTTGTTTGTTTTGTAAGAGTTTGAGAAGGATGGGTATTGTCTTTGACTAAGAGGATTAGCCAGTGAAGCCGTCTGGGCCTAGACTTTGTTGGGAGATTTTTCATTACTGATTCAAATTCGGTTTTTTCAGATTTTCTGGTTTTTTTTTTTTTTTCCCCATGATTCAGTTGCAGTAGCTTGTGTGTTTCTAGAAATGTATCCATTCTTTCTAGGTTTCAGCCATATCACAAAGGAATCTGATAAATGTAGCTTTTAGTTTTTTAATATCTATAGGCAAGAAGGCTTATTAAAATCGTTGGGATGCTAACATGCCACTCCACAGTAGGAATACAAGTTGTTGCTGTAAGTGTGATTGGTGACACCATGGCTGTGGTTTCCAAATAAACAGGAATTTCATTTGTTGCTCTTCATGGATCCAAGAACGAAAACAATATTGCAAGGTGAGTAGAGGATGAAGACTCAATTTATGTGATGAAAGATCGTCGTCAGAATAAAAAAAAAATAGGGGAGAATATGATATGCAAGTCAAAAGCATGATTTTGAGGAAGGTTCAAATAGCTGAAAGTGTCACCTGGCATGGAACTGCTCTGGTGAGAGCTATTTCTGGAACTGGTATAAACCAAAGAAATTACAGTGAGGTGAGGAGTGAATGAGGGATAGAGATTTTTCTTTTTTTCATAAATAGTAACATAGATGGATAATTGCATATTTTTTCCTAGTCAACATTTCTCTTTGTGTTGGAGAATTTCAAAACAAGATATACAGTCTGCAGGTCCCTAAATGGAAATCCTAGGCAATCACTAGTAAAAGAGCAATCAAACTCCAGCAACCCAGAGAGCAGAAATTTTAGTCTCAGTGTTTTCAAAAGGGTAGTGTCTGGGAGGAGAAGATAAGAAATCAACCCTACACATTAGTGGGAGAATCTTCAGGTAATCAACTTGAAAAAGTTTGTTTTGTTTCCCTCTAAGTTAAGTCTCAAAAGCCTCTCTCACCCCAGATGTAGAAAGGTTTTTTATATGATTCTCTTCTAGGCAGTTTGCTGCAGGCATTTTGCAGAGCACAGAAGAAACTTGAACTCATCACTGCAGTATTGCAGCAGAGAACAGAATAAAATATATAGAGCGAAATAAATTTAAGTGGTGGCACTGTGTAGTCAAAGAAAGTCTGTATGTTTTAAGAATGATTTTTAAGTAGTATCAGATAATAGGCTGACGAGTATTTTGGTAATTGGCATTTCAGACTGCAATGTAATCCTGGGTAGTACAAACAGGACTTAAATTTGTTAATCTTCATGGTTCGAAGAAAGAAAGCACTACGGTAAGTTGAGCAGAGGACAAGGATCCAATTCATATGACTAAAGAGAATTGTTAGAATTTAAAAACAATAAATCCTTTTGTGTATACATCTGTTTGATAAATCCTATGCCCTCTTCATATACATATATAACTGCAAGGGAATACAATACACGACAAATACTCCCACAGCCCAAATGGAGGGGGTAGATCATCTATTCAGGATATGAAGAGAAGAGGTCTAAAATCCTTTCTGTGCCACTTGATCCCAAATGCCTGGGGTTATAAAAGAGTTGTAGTAGAGAAGAGAATTTCAGCCTCTTGCCCTCATGGAGGTGAGGTGGAAGTTTCTCATCTGTTACCTCTGGCCTAATGAGAATCGCTCCCTAGTGATGGAGTGTTCTACTGGAAAAAAAAAAAGAAAAAGAAAAAAAATCAGCTACTAAACTGATTTCAATCCCACTGAACAGTGCGGCTTCTCCAGTCAGTGCGAGTACAGTGGTGATCCTTCCTTACCCTTACAAGACTGGAAATAGGAAAAGCTGAGCAGGTCTCCTTCGTCACTTTGGCATTTCCAGACTGTACCAGACTTAAGTGAGAAGAGAAATTATCTTTGAATGATTTCAAAATTTTGATGACTGTACAGACCTGGGAATATTAACTACAGAACTGAAACTGGCTTTTAGCTAAAATAATCTGTGGATTTCTTGTGAGTGAGCAAATAAGCTTTGGGGCTAGGTAGGGATTTTATTCTGGAGGAGGATAAAACCTCACAGAGTAGATTTCAGGAACAGGTGTAGGGAAAATTAGATTGGTTTTGTGATGACCATGTATGAGTCATATGTACACTAAGCTTTTTTTTAATTTTCTTTGCCCAAGACCATGCATGTAGGCAGAGAAAAAGCTCTTGACCTGTCCTATTCCCTCAGACTTTTACTAACCTGTTGGTGTTATATTCTCTAGCTGCCTACTTTTTTGATAGACTTCTTACTGTGAACACCTTCTTTTTCCATTGTTCTGATCTTTGCTAATTGAGGTAGGTTTCTGACTAACACAGCTCTTCAGCCACAGATGTACATAATTGTAAGAGACATTCTTGCTGGCTCATGTCTGCACTAATCAGCCACCCTCTCTGCAAGTGGAGAACCCCGTAGATTTTTACCCCCAGGGGCGCCTGGGTGGCTCAGTTGTTAAGCGCCTGCCTTCGGCTCAGGTCATGATTCCAGGGTCCTGGGATCGAGCCCCGCATCGGGCTCCCTGCTCGGCGGGAAGCCTGCTTCTCCCTCTCCCACTCTCCCTGCTTGTGTTCCCTCTCTAGCTGTCTCTCTCTGTCAAATAAATAAATGGAATCTTTAAAAAAAAAAAAAAAAAAGATTTTTACCCCCATACATCTAATCTCAAACTAATCTGCTTAGTGACAAAAACTACATATTGGGCCAATAAATGATGTATACTTCCTCATTTGACATGGTTGTTTGCCTTTCTTTACTATAGAATTAAAAGGAAGGGCTGCCCTTGACACAGTTGTTTAGTTTTTTGTTTGTTTGTTCTATTGGCTTTTATCTTCTGACTTAGAAGAAAAATAAAAGGACTGCTGATTGTGACATTATAAGTCATATGAAGAAGGTATTTGCTTCAAAAGAAGAAATTTGTTCTTTAAGTGTTTTGTAACATAGAGTATTAAACTGTCAAGATTCCCTCCCCAGTAGTATATTTTGTTGAGTTCACCATTTACATCTGTATTGGGAATGCACCTGAACGATATTGCCAGGTAGGGCACACACAAATGATGGTGTCACTTTGGAAACTGAAGTGTCTTAAATTTGCTGTGGAATTTTTTATATTATATTCAGCAAGCCGTAATTACTGTCTTAGTCTTACATTTGAAATATCGAATTGGTATTTAGGCAGCTTCAATGCACATTAATACAGTTTTAAAGTGTTAGGGAAGGTACTATCTACTGTAAAATGCAAATGTGGAAATTTGATTTCAGTCTGTGCTGGGCAGTATTCACACATTCTCAAATCTGTGTGATGGACCTGGAACTTTTATCCTTTGTTATATTAACAGGGGGTCTTAAATCCAACCGCATAGCAAGCCATCTCTAGAGAAGTACTCTGATAACTGCTACAGAATAAAGGTTTGGAATGAGTTAGACCATCTGTTACCTCTTCTCAAGAGTTTCTTCTCTTGGATTGTTACCTGCTTTACTCTCTTCATTTTCACCAAAGAAAGGGAGTCCACATTAAAAATGAAAAAGTGAGGGGACCAGCTAGGAAGAAAATGGAAGACTTGTTGACTTTCACTGCCATTTAAAGCCCAATACTGCTAGCAAAATTGAATTATATTGTTATTGGCTATTTTCTTAAATGTACATTTCATTCAGACACAGCCCAAAGAATTTCCCTTCTAACATCCATGCTATGAAATCTGTAATGATACCCTGTTTCCAAAGTAAACCCTGAACTTCTTCAGCCACCTCTAGAGATTGATCCAGCTGGTGGAATACCACTTGCATTGTCTCACACAGTGGAGGTTATGTTCTAACGTTTGTTCATAAGGTGAAAATTTGATTCTGGAGAAATCTCTAAAATCATCTCAAGTTTTGGAAGAAATACCATATCCAAACACTTGGAGCACATGCACCAAAACCAGTTGCTGACCCCAGGAGAGGCAAGGACACTAGGAAGATGGTGGATGCAAGCCCCCTTCTCATTTCCCTGCAAAGGTCTCCTGAGCTTTACGACAGGCAAAAGTATTAGCTTTTATTTATTTAAATTGTTTATCTCACTCTGCCTCCTTTGTCCAAGTTTGTTCTTCCTCCCCATCCTTCCTTCATTGTGAGTCTTAAATTCCCTCTACTGAAGTTTATGTACATTTCTTCACTCTCTTACTAGACTTGAGTCTCCTCAAGGTCAAGGCCTGCATCTAAGCTGTCTTTTTCTCCCAAATGCTTCACAAACAATAGCTGTAGAATAAATGTTCATGCTTTCTGGATGTCAGTACATCCAGAGTTCTGGAGTTATCCACTTTAAAATTTTACTGGAAGTGATTTTAGCCTCAGAATCCTCATTAAAATTAAATCTTAGCAGTAAATACATAAAATATTGGCGAGAGCACCATGGCAAAGTTGACATAAGAGTGAGGGGAGTTAGGATTGGAGACCAGCATGATTATTTCTGCTCTTCATTTGAAAGCCCTTAAAGGGCCCCTGCAGAACTCTAAATTGGCCAGGACTATAGTCTGAGAATTACTGTTTCAGTGTACTAATTTACCTACATAGTAAGCGTGAATGCCTGGTGAGCAGGCAGGGAAAGAAAAGGCTGTAGATGACATGTGAGGAATAAATAAGATGAAAGGGAAAAGAGTTTTGAAAATGGGACATAAAAACTTCAAATGGAGTAGTAGTGGGTTTTGGTCCAAATTCTAGAACAAATATTCATGCCATATCCTCTATACATAATCCATTTAGAAATGGTGTGTAACTTGAGACATTGAAATAATTTGGAAATGCATTATCAATTGGAAAATTATTTTATGAACAAAATATATGAAAATTTTCTATTACATTGTGTTATAAAAACTAGAACAAATAATGAAACAATTGTGGGCAAAAATTATACCTACTATAGAAAATATTATTTAGGGGCGCCTGGATGGCTCAGTCATTAAGTGTCTGCCTTCGGCTCAGGTCATGATCCCGGGGGTGCTGGGATCAAGCCCCGCATTGGGCTCCCTGCTCCGTGGGAAGCCTGCTTCTCCCTCTCCCACTCCCCCTGCTTGTGTTCCCTCTCTCGCTGTGTCTCTCTCTGTCAAATGAATAAATAAAATCTTAAAAAAAAATTATATCTCTAAGCTTCAAGTTTCTTTGAGAAAATGGTACCTATTCTGCAATGTTGCTATCAGCATCATCAATAAAGTGTGAAGTAGCTGATCTATTATATAGTACTGTTAAAAGATAAACTGAGGCATAGTTAAATTTTAATGTATTTGAGAAAAATTGATTTGAATTAGGAAGCATCCAACCTAGCTGATAGAAAGGAGCTCTGAGGAGTTGTACAAAATGACTTTTATAGACCAAAGAGAAGGGAAAACCAGAAAGTTACACTAGGCAAAAAAAGCAAGTTGCTTATTGCAAAGTGACTTTGGTTTAGGAACTGGCTAGGGTCTCTCGAGTAGGTTACCTACCTAGTGCTGATCAGGCAGTTTCTGACTGGTTTAAAATTCCATACCTGGGAGAGCCAAAAGTGTAATTCGGCAAGCCTTGGATTCATGACATGGAACTTAGCATAGTCAACTCTGTTTCAGGCCTGTTGTCCTGTTTTTAACAGTATTTAATCTGTATGTGAATGTGTTTTGCTAATTTTTGGAAGAAGGGGAGGTTTTAAAATACCTTAATGTTAGTAGCTAAAACTTAGAAAATCAAAATTAATTTTGAAAAAGTACAAATCAAGCTTGAGCTTCATGTATAACTTAGGTTTCCAGGAAATATATGAAATGTGCTAAAATATTTTTACCCTATCCTATAATTCTATATATGGATAATTATATGTATAAATATATATCTCATATCCAATGATTTATGTAGGTGCGCAGGTGATTCATTTTAATAATCTACTAGGAAACGTGAAAATGCTGTGAAGCACACCCAAAAATAAAATCAGGACTAATACGTGCACAAAGATACAGCTGTCCATATTTGTTTTCACAAATACTTGTATCCTTTGCCTTCATTAGACTTGATAGGAACTGTAAATTATCCACAATGTTTCTCTTTCCCAGAGTAGCCGTTCTGTGATCTCGGTGGTCCGCCCGGCGCCTTCCCCCATGGCTTTCTTCTCAGAATGATCTTCCTTTAGCACGTTCCTAATTAACTTCTTCGTGCAGCTGAGAGGAAATAAAAGTGCTTTCTCATGGGCTTATCTTTGCTTTTCAATACAGCTTATTGT
Source organism: Neomonachus schauinslandi (assembly GCF_002201575.2). Classification (NCBI taxonomy): domain Eukaryota; kingdom Metazoa; phylum Chordata; class Mammalia; order Carnivora; family Phocidae; genus Neomonachus; species Neomonachus schauinslandi. The sequence continues at coordinate 61,760,985 of NC_058409.1, read as the reverse complement.
GCTACTGTGTAGGCTCCGCTGTTTTCAATTAGTCAATTCCTAACTGCCCTAAAATGAAGGCCTGTGGCTCAGCACTGCTTTTGTTGTGTATATTTGAACATTTCCATAATAAAATGAAAATGTTCGATTATAAAAATAAAGTGAATGGTATAATAAACTGATAATATACTAAACACCTAGCTTTAGCATATCGATGTTTGCTAATCTTTTCCCACATTTTTTTTTGCTTCAGTATTTTAAAGCAAATATGGACATATAATTTCTCATAGTAAATACCTCATAGTATCGCTTAAAAACATAAATATTTCTGGGGCGCCTGGGTGGCTCAGTCGTTAAGCGTCTGCCTTCAGCTCAGGTCATGATCCCAGGGTCCTGGGATCAAGCCCCGCATCAGGCTGTCTGCTCAGCAGCGAGTCCGCTTCTCCCTCTCCCACTCCCCCTGCTTGTGTTTCCTCTCTCGCTGTGTTTCTCTCTGTCAAATAAATAAATAAAATCTTTAAAAAATAAAAAAATAAAAATAAATAAATATTTCTTAAATCACAATACACAGTCACATCCTTAGTCTTTGTCCAGATATTTCTGATTGTTTCAAAATTGTTAGGGTTTGATGAAATCAAGATCTACATCAGGTCCACATACCTCATTTGATAGATAAGTCCCTTAAATTTCTTTTAATCTATGATGTTCTCATCTCTTGTTATTTTTCATAACATTTATTTGTTAAAGACTTGCTCATTTGCCCTGCAGACTTGCCCACATTATGGATTTGGCCTATTGCTTCTTCATGCAATCTAAACATGTCTCTTTTGTCCCTGCATTACCTGTAAATGGGTGTATTGATCTGGCATGATAAGATTCAGGTTGAATTTTTCTTAACAAAAATATGTCCTAAGTAGTGGTACCTCCTGGTATGATACGATAACAAGTATATACATGATACTTGATTGTCTGAGACTTAGAAATGTTAAAATGAGTTACTGGGTTCAGGCGTTGTCAGTGTTCTCTACCACTGTCATTCCTGTGAACTGAATTTGTATTTTGTCCTCTCATTTCCTCTACATTTATTTTGTTTTGATGAATAACTTTCCTGTATCAACTACATTTGGTAACTCTAATGCATGCAAGAAAGACAGAGTAAGTGCATGTTTTTTTTCTTACATATATCTTTGTTTTAATCATTCATTTAATCTTGTACTTTACTTGTTTTAACCCCTAATAGCAATACCAAGACTAATGTCACCAATATCATTGGATGCAGTTTAATGATTCTTTGGTCATATTTTTTCCTTAGGAGTATTTCCCATTCAACAGTCAAACCTGTGTATTTTTCAAAGCTATTGTAGTAATGATTTCCTTGGCAATTATGCTATAAAACAACATTATAGAGTTTAGGTGTTTGCATTTGTTCTGAATTTTTAGAGAACTCTAAAAATTCTATTAGACCTTTGTAAAACATTTAAATAATTATCATGTCAAAATTATAAAAGAAGCCAAAATCAAGGAAGTCTTGTGTCTTGTCCCCATGCTTTTTTTTTTCTTTCTTCACCTATTCTTACTAGTTTGGGGTTTATTATTTCTTTCTTAGAAATATAAACATGTATGTGTGTGCATATTCATATTCTCTGCCTCTTTTTACACAGTGGTATTAATAGAGGCCTCCATTCTATATTCTTTTAAAAGATGGATAATTCTCTATGGTGTGGCTATAATATAGGTCTCCATCTTTTGTTCCTATGAATAATACAAAAATGAATAGCCATGTGCATAAGACGTTTCTTTTTTCTTTTTTTTTTTTGCCATCCTCTGTTTGAGTAGATATCTAGAAGTTGGACTCCTACATAATTTAGCCAGATGTTGCAACCACAATAGTAATTGTACCATTTTGCTTTTCCACCAACAATGTGAGAGTTTCTATTTCTCTCTGTAACAGCTTTGTAAACATAGTACACTATCAAACTTTTGAATGATCTGGGCTTGATATATGAGAAATGGCATATCAATGCAGTTTTAGTTTGTTTTTGCATTATAAATATGAGCTGGATTGAACATCTTTTCTACTCTGGGTGATACTTCAATTTCTTCTTTGAACTGTTTGTTTATACATTATGCCCATTTTTTTTAATTGGATTGTTGGTCTCAATATTAGAAACATTTTGTGTGTAGGGGCTATAAAATAGTTATAATGTAAGTTGCATATATATCTTTTTCTAAGTTTTCATGCTACTTTAATGAATTCATTTGTTTTTGTTTATGTAGCTAAATCTATCAAGCCTTTTCTTTGTGGTTTCGGAACCTTAGTTCCTAGAAAAGTTTTCTGTATCCCTTGGCTAGAGACCAATATGTGGTGCTTGTGTAGTTTCATATTTTAATCTTAGATTTCAGTTTTTTTTACATTTATACTATTCATAGTATATTTCTATTTATCTGATAATTATACAACTTGTACTATTAGATGATAGGATTCAATATAGGTTTATATTTTTCCATCTAGGTATATAGTTGTTTCAACATGGTTTATTAAAATGCACTTTTCCCCACCTTTATCACAAATTCCCTTATTCATTTCAATCTATTTTTTTAACCTTAACATTTGTCTATGTACCAATTTTTAATTTATAAACACACTTTTTAATTTATAGCCTTATAGTGTATTTAAGTGTATTCTTACACCTTTATTCTTCCAAATGAATTTTAAGATCAACTTGTCTAGCTTTCAGAAAAAAACAGTATATCATTTAATATAATAATGGGGCCATGGACATTCTGTGAAGTTTTAATCATTCTACCCAAGAATATTTTATTTCTTGGAAATATCTTCCTTTTTTCCAACTACACTCTTGTTTCTTTCAGGAGGCTTGCATTGATTTTGTTGTTCTCTCTTCCTTCCCCATATTCCCTGTTATGTTTACATTTAGTTGATTTTTTTTTCTGTATGCAGAATCTTCTATTATATCTTCTAACAGCCAATTTTCTACATACATAAATATCCTGCATTTTGAAGAAGCCAAATTATCTGTAATCACAAACAATTCCTATTTGATCATAAATTTTGCAGTTACAGGTAATCATAGCCCTTATATGTGATTGCATTTCTTATTCTTCAACATGCATAATCTTTTAAAAATACCCATATGATAATTGTTTGTTTCTTCTTTTAATACACTGGTATACCTATTACTGGATATGTTAGGGTAGGAGGTTTTAAAGTCTATGAAGAGAGGCTGAACAAATTGCTTACTGACAACTTTAATAAAGTTCTAACATTGATGTAATATAGTAAACTGGATTACTGGCTTGAATTTAATTTTTTTGAAAACCTTTCCCTTTCCTTTATAACAAAGAAGGTAATATATTCCATAGTTTGACAATTTTCACCAACTAGATAACAGCAGTATTTTCTCATAATAGAGATACTGTCGAAACAACTTGGACCACAGGGGCGCCTGGGTGACTCAGTTGTTTGGTTAAGCGTTGACTTCAGCTAAGATCATGATCCCTGGGTTCTGGGATGGAGCCCCATGTTGGGCTCCCTGCTCAGCGGGAAGCCTGCTTGTCCCTCTCCTCTCCACTCCTGCTTTCTCTTGCTATCTCTGTCGTTATCTCTCTCTCTCAGATAAATAAATAAATAAATAAAATCTTTTAAAAAATTAAACAACTTGGACTACAAATCAGGAAACAAGAACTAAAGAATTTAACAATAGATGTTTTATTGTGTTAATTGGTTCTCCAGGCTTAACAATCATTATAAAAAAGAAAGTAAATTTCTGGGTAAGGGCAAACATTGTTTCTGTTTTATCTTGTTATTTTATTTTTCTTATCTCCCAATACATGGAGAAATTACCTTTGATACAGATAGGATCTCTGTAGCACATTTTTAAAATTCGTCTTCACTTTTACCTGGTGCTCCTTTTTGCCCCCATTCATTTAAAATGCTGTCTAAATTTATGTAGGTAGCTTCAAAGAGTCTTATTTGTCCTCACAGGAATATTACCTGTGGAGTCTTCCTGATATCACATGGCCTCTGTAAACAGACGTCACTATGCACTTTTGCTTATAATGCCGGCAACCACAAGTTCTGTACGGCTCAATCAGTGTACCTGTCCCTGGTCATGTTCACAACTAAATTCCATGGCTAAAATGGAACTTTGTGCTGTACTAGGGACCTAAAATAAGTGAAGTAAGTAGATACCCGTGTTGTAGTTACAAAGGAATTAAGTGCCTGAATTCTTCCAGAAAGTCGTTATCTCTGTTTAACAAGGAAAAAAATGTATAAAGAAAACCTATTTTTGAAATATAAAATACACCCAAAAAACACAACTGTAAAAATATATTACTAAAATAAAATATATATATTACTATAAATGAAGCCATAGTAACATGAAATAAATCTTTGCCTTTTGAGTATTCAGATTGTCATATAGATTTAACAGACTTCAGAGTGTAATTTGACTATGAAAAATGTCCAAATTTTGTACTTGATTTATAAATAAGATATGCTTTAGTCATAAATGAAAACTGGACATGAACAGTTTTTTGTTTTTTTTTTAAAGATTGTATTTTAGGGGTGCCTAGGTGGCTCTGTCAGCTAAGCATCGGACACGTGGTTTCAGCTCAGGTCATGATCTCAGGGTCCTGTGATTGAGCCCCTGTGAGGCTCTGTGCTCAGCTCAGAGTTGGCTTGTCCCTCTCCCTTCCCCTGCTCATGCTCTGGCTCACTCTCTCTCTCAAAAACAAAAACAAAAACAAAATATAAAAAAAAAAGATTTTGAGAGCAAGAGAATGTGTGCGTATGAGCTGGGGGAGGGGCAGAGGGGGAAGGAGAGGAAGAGAATCTCAAGCAGACTCCATGCTGAGCATGGAGCCCGATGTGGGGCTCCATCCCATGACACTGAGACAGTGACCTGAGCTGAAACCTAGAGTCAGACTCCCAACCAACGGAGCCACCCAGACACCCCAGACATACATAGTTTAGAAGAGCAAGATGGGGATTTGTATGGAGATGCAGTAAGAAATACTACTGTCTGCTAAGAGGCTCATAGTCTCCCCTGGTGGACTCTACTTTGAAAGCTGCACCTAACTATAAGGCATGGAGTTCAATGAACTGTAATAAATCATCCCATCCATATCCTGTAGGTAGAAGAGAGTCGACAATTTAGCTGAAGGATGCCTCTGCTCATTTATTCCACAAGAGCCACTGCTTGATAAATTAAGCTAATCCTCTATAGAAATGTTCCAATCACCTCTGTAATTACTTACTATATGGAAATACAATTGATGTGGCCTTAATTACTCTGCTATAAGATATGGAGTCTGCAACACACTTATCTACAAAAAATGGAAAGGCACAGTGCATGAAATCTAAGATTATATTTAGTGTGAAATGGTTTTGAAGGTCATAAGTAAGCAAACTTACAAATTAAAAGTCGTTGATAAGACATACTTTCATATTTGCCTTCCCATATAATGGCATAAATAGGTTAGATAGAAAAGCCATATTTTCATGGTTAGAATTTGAAATCTGTTAAATTTGTGCTGAAATTCCTAGTCACATGAAAATTTTAAAATTAGGTTATTATCATTAGCATTTCTCCCTTAAACAGTCTGTGTGATTCAGTCTATCACAGAAAATGGAGAAGCTCTGAATTAAGGCCAGTAGATTAATAATTCTGACTTAGAACAGAGGCAATTTTAGCCTGGCTAATTTTTCATATCTGGTCAATTAACCTCATAGTGCTTTAGAACAAAAGGCAGCATGATGAGTGTCATTTAAATTAAACAAATGCCATTTATCTGCCAAGGTACTGACTTCTATTGGCCACTCCAAGCCAGGACCACAATATCAAATGGGGTGGACAAGTAGTGGGCCTCTGGGATTTAATTCTCCAGCATTTCAGGAATCCTGCATAGCATAATATGTGAAGCTTGCCATTTAATGAGCTCTTGAAGATCTAGAAAAGCAGTAAATTATCTACCTAGTAGCATTTGTAAAAATACCTGGTTTATATGCTATTGTGACCCCTGTCACTGGGGAGAAGCACCTTCTTCTGTGAGTGATGTCAAAGACTTCCAGTTAAGCATAATAATCCTCATTTTACATTCAAGTCATCTTCAGAGATTGGAAAACCGATATCATTATACTGGCTTTTTTTTTTTTTTTTGAAGATTTTATTTATTTGACAGAGAGAGACACAGCGAGAGAGGGAACACAAGCAGGGGGAGTGGGAGAGGGAGAAGCAGGCTTCCCACTGAGCAGGGAGCCTGATGTGGGGCTTGATCCCAGGACCCTGGGATCATAACCTGAGCTGAAGGCAGATGCTTAATGACTGAGCCACCCAGGCGCCCCTATACTGGCCTTCTGAATAACTTTCTTTTTTTTAAAGATTTTATTTATTTTTCAACAGAGAGAGACAGTGAGAGAGGGAACACAAGCAGGGGGAGGGGGAGAGGGAGAAGCAGGCTTCCCGCGGAGCAGGGAGCCTGATGCGGGGCTCAATCCCAGGACCCTGGGATCATGACCTGAGCCGAAGGCAGATGCTTAACGACTGAGCCACCCAGGCGCCCGTGAATAACTTTCTACTTAGCAGGTGTAGTCTCCAATGATGCTTTCCCAATAAAGCATTTCAGTTCCAAACAGATCAAAATTTTGAAAAGAAATGAACTGATTATAATTTTATAGAAAAGGGAATTACTACTGCTTAGCATTTATACACCTTAAATGCATAAACAGGTGTTATACATTTCAAATTGTTATCTACGCTTCTTTAAATACGATCTGTGTTTCAATAATTCTAAATTCTATGAAATCAAATTCAGGATAAATGTTTGTTCAATAATCACTTTATAGAAACCCAACTATATTTTGAATTTTAGCATGAAATATGAAAAGGTACTTTTGAGACTGAGCCATTTTTGTCTCTGTTCAATAATAGGAAATTTTCTTCAAACAACCTGTATTAAATCTATGAGACCATGTAGTCAACCTGTGTGGTACCAGACTGAGAGTTGGATATGCTTAGCGAACCTGTCTAATGTGGGGACAGTAATGCCAGGGTCCACATAGAAGCAGGACTTAGCAACTTCCTGAATTTGGTTTAGGCTAATGAAGCAAGTGTCAGAAGAGGTTGATTATATGTGTCTCAGAATGGCTCCCAAATAGGTCCAATAGAATCGTGTCCCACCCAGTGACAGGATTCTATAAACTACAAGATCTCTCTCTAAAATTTCTATGAATATGAAACACGAAGACACATTATAAGTTGAAGGTATCATTTATTCTGCTGCCAAGAACACACTGTTAATCATGGAATTTCAGCTTGTTCTAACTTCAGTGTTTGGAGCCCTGGTACTAGTAACATCAGGACCATCAGCCATGATCTCCTAAGGGAGGGGGGCGGGCAGAATAGAAACTTCGGAAGACTCAGAACAGAGCTGTCACTTACAACAGAAGATAAAGTATCAAAATAATGGGTCCTCATTTATCTAGTTGAGAGCATCATTTACAAATGACAATGATAAGAGAGATGAGAGATTTGTATAGGCAGCATATGTGCCCTCCTTGGTATGGGTATTCTTCTACATAAAAATGTGAAACCTATCATGACTTCTATAATTCTGTTTATCAATATTATTAATACTTTGTATTATACAAGTCTGATCTTGATTTTTTTTTTTTGGCAAGATCTTGAATTTAGACACTCCTTGTGTTCCGAGAAACATAGAATTAATAAATTGTCTTGGAGGGAGTGGTGGCATAGCCAGGTTTATGAACTAGTCCTCTCCTATGTGACCCAGAAATAGAATACAAATGCAAAGGGGTGAATTGAGCAAAAACTGTAGACCTGTCAGCCTCTAGGTTGTTTGGAAGCAGGTAGAGAGACCAAGCATGAATTTCTTTCAGTGTATAAAAAATTATTCTATGCAAGGCAGGGGTTTTATGTCAAGCTGATACTTGAAACAAAGAGTAAGATAGGACTCTAAGATTCAGGAAAGAAGACTGAAGAAAACTACTGCAAACCTTTGCTCAGGGCTAGACTTCTATGAGGTGACTGGCCATGCAGGTAAGAAAAAAAGTAGTTTCCTGACAAGAAACAGCTCACTTAGATCAGTAACCAAGTGAGGAAAATTTCTAGTATCCTCGTACTGGAGCAGCACTGATCTATCAATGGAAGTATTGGGTTAGGAAATGGGGCCCAAAGAGAATGGCAAGAAATGATGAAGGTGGTCAAAACATATAAACTTCCAGCTATAAAATAAGTCCTGGGGCTTTGATGTATTGTATTATGACTATAATTAATAGGGTATTGCAAACTAACATTAACTCAATCCATGTGAAGATATAAAGAATTTTGTAAAAGGTATCTGCTAAGATAAATGTAAGGATCAGATTCAACACATTTTTCGTTTGCTACTCTTTTTTTCCCCTGTATGATTTAAAGGACAAATGCATCAAACAATAAGTATAAATTTGCGTTGATGGGCATACCATGTATAAAGATGTAACTTGTGACAGTAACAATATGAAGAAGTGGTGGAGGAATATAGGAGCACAGTTTTTGTATCCTTTTGAAAGTAAATTAGTATTAATCTGAACTAGATTGTTAGGAATTAAAATGTTTATTGTGATGCCCAAATTACCCACTAAGAAAAAACTAGTAAAACAAAGGAGAAAGGAATCAAAATAGATATACTAGAAAATTTGTATCTAAGACAAATGAAGGTAGTAAGGAGGAATTGAGAAATAAGAACTAGAGCGAATGGCAGAAGGGACTCCTCCCTTATCAGTAACTACTTAAAAACAAATGGATTAAACTCTCCAATTTAAAGGCACCTCTGTTGTTAGGGGCATATATATGGTGCAAAAACTGACAAAATTGAAGGGAGAAATAGGCAGTTCACTAACAGTTGGGGATTTCAACACCCCACTTTCAATGATGGGTAAAACAACACAGACAAAAGCAAAGCAAGAGAAGCCATATGGAATATTCTCCAGAATAAAATGCATTTTAGGACACAGAAGTCTTAATAATTTTTTTCAATGAAATCATACAAAATATTTTTTTATAGTTAAAAAGGAATAAAACTAAAAAGGAAGTCTGGAAAATCCACAAAAATGTGAAAATTAAACAACATATTCTTAACCAGTGGGATGTTGTAAAAGTAGTACTCAGGGAAATTTCTTGCTATAAATTCCTACATTAAAGGAATCTCAAATCAATAACATACCTTAAGGAGCTAGAAAAAAAAAAACTAAACCTAAAACTAACAGAAGAAAATAATATTTAAGTGGAGATAAATCAACTAGCAAATAGAAAATGAAAATCAATGTAACCAAAAGTCGGTTCTTTGAACATACCAATAAAATGACAAATCTTTAGTGGAAGGGAGAGGGGAAAAATTACTAAAACCAAGAAAGAATGTGAGGACATTGTAACTGACATAGAAATAAAAAGATTATAAGAGAATACCATAAGCAGTTGTGCAAGAATAAATTGGATAACCTAGATAAAAGGCGCAAATTCCTAGAAACATTGAAACTGTAAAACTTGACTCAAGAAATAGAAGATCTGAAGGCAGTGCACCTGCGTGGCTCAGTTGGCTAAGTGTCCGATTTTTCATCTCTGCTCAGGTCTTGATCTCAGGGTTGTGAGTTCAAGCCCCATGTTGGGCTCCATGCTGTGTGTGGAGCCTACTTGAAAAAAAAAAAAAAAAAGAAGAAGAAGAAGAAAGAAAAATCTGAATGTACCCATGACAGATAAAGAGATTAAATTAGTAATCAAAAACTTCCAACAAAGGAAAACACTGGACCAGATTGCTTCTTTTGCAAATTCTACCAAATGTTTAAAAATATCACAATCCTAAAATTCTTACAAAAAATAGGAAACCCTTCCTAACTCATTCTGTGAAACCAATGTTAACCTGATTCTAAAACCAAGACAAAGACCTCACAAGAAAACTGCAGACTAGATTTCTTAGGACTACATGAAAAAATACTCAACAAAATAATAGAAACCTGAATTCAATAGCATATTAAAAGGATTATACACCATGACTAAGTGGGATTTACCCCAAGAATGCAAGAGTGGTTCGACATATGAAAATATGGTTTCTAGAATAAAGGGGAAAAAATCCTTTCAACTGATAGAGAAAAGCATTTGGCTTTTTAAAAATAAAATATTCAAAGTAACCAAGAATAGAATTCTGTTTGTCATGGATCTCTAGAGAAAGACAAACTTCGCAATCAGTGACAGATGAGCACTAATTCTCATTTACTATAAGATTAAGACTACAGCAAATGGGTCATTAGGATTCCAAAGAACATGAGTGCTGTAAATTCAGACTATCAACCTTGTAAGTAGAAAACTAAGAGACTGGGGAGGAAAGATAGAAGTTAGTTTAACACATAAAGTTTAAATAGCTGATACTATTTATATATTTTAACTCCTTTAGGTCCGATGTTATATGTTGATAACTGAAATCATGAGTTACAAGTATATTCAAAATTATAAAGGTAAACTCTGAAAAATACAATCAACTAAAATAGAAAGGAAGTTTGGAAGTGAAGTTGGGGAGAATGCACTATGTTCAGTATTTAATAAAAGTAGTCAGATACACTACTAAAATATATGTATAATACTATGGCTGTTAAAGTAGCTTCAAGATTCCCATGCCCCCTTTCCCCTGTGGGCTATTACAAACTTGTTAAAAAGTATTAGTACCCCTCCATGTTATGGGTATTGAAAGTCCTTCTAGCAATTGTACAAACTTTTCTTCTTTAAAGGGCCAGATAATATTTTAGTCTTTTGGGATTGGTAAGAAAATTCAACTCCTCTGTTGAAGCATGAAGGCAAAAATAAATAGTACAGCAATGAACAAGTGGCTGTCTTTCAACAAGAGATGGAATAGATTTCACTTCTTTTTTTTTTTTTTTTTTTTTTTTTATTTTTTTTTAAAGATTTTATTTATTTATTTGACAGAGAGAGAGAAAGCGAGAGCAGGAACACAAGCAGGGGGAGTGGGAGAGGGAGAAGCAGGCTTCCCGCCGAGCAGGGAGCCCGATGTGGGACTCGATCCCAGGACCCTGGGATCATGACCTGAGCCGAAGGCAGACGCTTAACGACTGAGCCACCCAGGCGCCCCTAGATTTCACTTCTGAGATGCAGTATGCCAACCTCTGTTATAGATAAAATAAGATGAGAAAAAAATGCAGGTACAGAAAGGTGTATATAAATATTGATGCCATTGCATTAAAAAACATGTATATGCTGGCATGTGTATTAAATAACTGTGTAAAGATAAACATGAAGGTAATAGTGATTACTTATAGAGAACCCAGTAGCTGGGGGACAGAGTGAAAAGAGGCCTGCATTTCACTGATACCAATGTGTATCCTTTGTATTTTATTTAACTTGCATGTATTATCTATTCTAAATAGCAAATAAAATATTCTTTTTTTTTTAAAGATTTTGTTTATTTATTTGAGAGAGCGAGAATGAGAGAGAGCATATGAGAGGGAGGAGGATCAGAGGGAGAAGCAGACTCCCTGCTGAGCAGGAAGCCCGATGCGGGACTCGATCCCGGGACTCCAGGACCACGACCCGAGCCAAAGGCAGTCGCTTAACCAACTGAGCCACCCAGGCGCCCGCAAATAAAATATTCTTAAATAAAAATAGAAATAGGAGTAATACAGGGTATCAAAAAAACCAAGAGTAGATTTTAGCGAAACTGATAAATTTCTATCAGAAAGATTTGATCTGGAAGAGGTAATAAAAAAGGTTCAGTAGAAGTTATAATGTTTTTATCCATTAAAATTCTCTTTCAAAATTTTATTTGTTTGAGAGAGAGAGAGTGTGAACAAGAGGAGGAGCAGAGGAAGAAGGACAAGCAGACTCCACACTGAGTGCAGAGCCCCACGGGGGGCTCCATCCCATGACCCTGAGATCGTGACCTGAGCCCAAATCAAGAATCGGACACTTAACCGACTGAGCCACCTAGGGGCCTCTCAAAATATTTTAAGTGCATACACATTCCATGTAATCAATAGGGCTGCACTGATGAAGATTTTTTTTGTTTGTTTTAAAATTTTGTTTATCTGAGAGAGAGCGAGCAAGCACGAGTGGGGGGCAGAGGGAGAAGGAGAAGTAGGCTCCCTGCTGAGCAGGGAGCCTGATGCTGGGTTCAATCCCAGGACCTGGGGCTCCCTACCCAAGCTGAAGACAGATGCCCAACCCACTGAGCCACCCAGGTGCCCTGCATTGATGAAGATTAAAAGGTATACTAGCCATAAAAGCTCACAAGATCCTTACTATGGAATCATTTTTCATATTCCATTATTTATCCACAGAATCTGTCTTACTATATATTTTAGGCACCTATGCAAATGACATAATGAATAATCTCAAATTCAGTGTTAGATTATCCTATCTTAAAGGTTTTTTTTTTTTTAACATAATGGGGATATCACTGAGAAGCACTAATATAATCCATCAGCAACCAATGTCAGAAATTGGAGAATATTTGCCATATTCTTTCCAACCCAAATGAATGTCAATGAACTATTCAATGCTATTTTTAGCCATGAATGACATTATCTCTGCTTAAAAGGAGTGGTAACACACAGGCAGATTTATCATTTTTATTTATTACTTTAGAATATACATTATATACCCACTTTATTTCATTCTCAAAAATACTTGAAGATGGTCACACATGTTAAAGTTGCACATTTTCAAGAACAAACTGAGAGGTGGTTACTCAAGTCATGCAGCAAGTTATTGCTATAATTTGTTGGAAATCTTTATTCCATTGAGGATAGCTGTAATTACAAGCCTGTAGGCCTGGCACTTGGAGATAGACCATGAATATAGCAATGATCAAGATAAATTCCTCTGCCTCATCACTGGGTCTCGTTCTCATTGTTTTAGGAGCTCCTGCTTAGGAAAAAAAAAAAATCGTGTACACCGAAGTTGTAAAAGCCTGCAGTTCCCCAGTGAGGTCAAAGGCCAGGCAGCTCTTAATTCTTCATCCCATTTGCTCCTAGGCATGCCGAACCTTAACTCAGCCTAACCAACTATGACCATCCTTCAGTGCTTCCCACCCCCCTTTATGATATGATCTGCATTTTAAGAATAAGAATCATAAAGGTAATTCCTAATCTATAGTGATAGCTTTGGAAGTCCTACCAATTGCTCATTAATCCAAAGTCTTGTATCCCACCCCACTTCTTTTTAAATCAGTAACTCCTGTTAGAAATTAGATAATCTTACTACAATGTTAGGTGGGCCATATGCTAATTTTAGCTTATCAATCTGCCTTATCTCCTTTCTGGGTACTAGTAGAGTATTTTGGACAAAGTAGCCCCACAGAGATACTGATTGAATACTATGGCTTTTTGTTTTCAAATTGCAAAGCACACAAAACAAGAAGTTTATCATTTTGTAAAGTCAAAGTCACCTTCAACAGAAAGTTATTTTAAGTAAATAGCAGAGAACATCCATTAGCCTATTATTAATTAACTTGAGACACTGTTGAAATGCTTTGTTGGAACACCACTTAGCAATAGTGTTTATTTCCTTCATCAGACGGATAATATGTGCCTAAACTAAATAGAATAGTATCTTTTCAAGATCTATTATATGTCATTTTATTTTCCAGAACTGAAATTATATTGCAACATACTAATTTAACACTTTTTCTTGTAGAAATGATACTCTATATTAAGTACCATGTTCTAGTATTTTAAATTTATTTTTTTTAAGATTGTATTTATTTGAGAGAGAGAGAGTGAGCATGCACAAGTAGGGAGAGAGGCAGGCAAAGGGAGAGGGAGAAGCAGGCTTCCCACTGAGCAGGGAGCTCGACTTGGGGCTCTATCCCAGGACCCCGGGATCAGGACCTGAGCTTAAGGCAGACGCTTAACCGACTGAGTCACCCAGGCGCCCCATGTTCTAGTATTTTTAGAAGTATGCCCTCAAGTTTTGCTCCAGAACTTCCAAGGAGTAGTCTTCAAACTGTTAGGCAGTTAATTAACAATGCCTTAATGGCATTAGTTCAAACAAAAACATTCAGATTTGACACACAAGAATTTTCCATTGACAAGCTAGCCTTATAAAGACATCCAAAGACTTTGGATGGCATCTATCTATGCATCGCTCTTCTTCCATAGACTGCCAGTTTGAGTGCAGGAACTAACATTTTCTTAATCGTGGTGGTGGCTAACACAGTTTTTTTTTAACTGATAGTGTTGAATTTAGTTTTTATTTTAGCAAAATATGGATGGTTCTACCTTTTTATCTTGATTTTATGGCAGTTGAAAAATAAGTGTTTACTCAGGAGACAGTTGATATATTTTAAGGTTTATTTCTATGAATGAGGTAATCTACCCTTCATAGGTATGTGTGTGATCTCTCCCTAGTATATGTAAAATAAATAAATAAATAAAGACCTATTTTCAAAGGCTACCATAATCCATGTACAATCTGCATAATTAAACAGTAGGCAAAAAACCTCTTCATCACTCAAGTATATACTTCATTTTGGTGTATGTGTGTATGGTATAGACACACAAAATTCAAGAAAATTCAAGAGCATTTTTTCCCATGCCAACTACCACTTGCGATGCAAAAATCTGAACCTTTTAAATGGATGTGTGTCTCGTTTTCCCAAATGATCTAGAAGTTCTTTTGTTTTGCAACTTACATAAACCGATGCATGATATTCTGGATGCCACCATTTAATCAATTGTCTTTGCATTTTTCCTTTGAATATGGCATACTGTATCCATGTTTGAACCACTTCATGAATTTAAAGCCTGCTTACTTACAGAAAAATTAGAGAGGGACCTCTGGTAGATTATTCACTCTCTTGATGAGCAGACTTAAGAATGAAACTGCCAAAAAAACCCCACAATTCCATATACAAGTGACTCCCTATCTATGCTAATGGGAGACGTTATCTTTGTAATTTATCTGTGCTAATGGAACAGTCTCACAAATAGCATAAGATATTAGCCATAGTAGTGCCAACATCCTTTATCTTTGGAATTGCAAGGTATTTATGTTTACATTTGAATATGGGCTTATCTAATATTCAAACAAAAATAATGAGATTATTCAATCTCCAATTACTTCTGCTCATTAGCTGTATGCTCTAACCAACCTCCATTATTTGGTATTCTTCAAACCTACATTAAACTCTCACCTTGTAATTCTGACCTTGCATTTCCTATTTCTTAGAATACTGTGTTCTCTTCTATAGTACTTACCTTGGAAAAATTTTCAAGGATGAATTCCCTCCCAGAATCTTGTTCTAGCTAGGTATGAATCTAACCCCTCTCTGAACTCATACAGTACTTGAGGCAGGGCTGTCTATGAAAAATACAATCACGTATGTATTTGCTAAATAAGCTAAAATTACATATGTCACATATGTAATCTTAAATATTGTAGAAGCCACATTACAAAAGAGTAAACAAGTAAAAAAGCTTTCATATATTTTAATCTAACATATGCAGAATATTTCAACATGTAGTAATACTATTGATGGAATTTTTTGTACTAAAATTTCAAAATCCCATGTGTGTGTACTGCGTAACAGTTTTGAGTAGCTTCAGTTGAAGTACCCAGTAGCCACCGATGGCTGTATTGGACAGCAGAGCCTTAGAACTGTTCATGCAAAACATATTTTCTATGCAGAACTTTTCAGTGTATTTGAAAATTAAATTGATTGAGGTATAATTTACATACAATTAAATACACAGGTTCTAATTACACACTTCAGCAAGTTTTGACAAAATCATATACCCACGTAACAGTCACCTTGTATTAGTTTCTTCTTGCTGCTGCGATAGATTGCCACACTTGGTAGCTTAACAGAAGAGAAATTTATTAACTCCAAGTTCTGGAGTTCAGAAACCTGCAATATGTTTTACGGTATCAAATCAAGATGTGAGCAGGCCTGGTTCCTTCTGGAGGTTCCAGGGAAGAATCCATTTTCTGAACTTTTCCAGTTTCTAGAAGCCATCAGCATTCCTTCATTCCTTGTTATCGGGCCCTTTCTCTGCCTTCAGAGCACAGTATTCCAACCTCTCTTTCTATCACCACCTCTACTTTCCTGGTTTTGACCCTGTTGCCTCCCTCTTCTAAGCACCCTTGTGATTGCAGGAGGCTCATTTGGATAATCCAGCATAATCTCTCTATTAAAGATAAAGAATCTTTAAAGGTTCTTTTTTATTTATTTATTTATTTTTAAGATTTTATTTATTTATTTGAGAGAGAATGAGAGAGAGCACATGAGAGGGAGGAGGGTCAGAGGGAGAAGCAGACCCCCCGCCAAGCAGGGAGCCCGATGCGGGACTCGATCCAGGGACTCCGATGCGGGACTCGATCCAGGGACTCCAGGATCATGACCTGAGCCGAAGGCAGTCGCTTAACCGACTGAGCCACCCAGGCGCCCATCTTTAAAGGTTCTTAATCTAATCACACCTGCAATGTTATTTCTGCCATGTAAGGTAACGTAATCACATATTCTGGGCAATAGACTGCGGACATCTTTGGACGGCCACTATTGTGCCATGTACCACTTGACTGTCATCACAAAAACTTTCTTCTTGTGTCTTTGCGGTAAATCCTCACCAACTCCTACCCCCACCCCCACATCACTATTAAGATTTCTGTCAACTTAGTTTTCCCTATCCTATAACCTCATAAATAGAATCTCTATTAAATATAAAGTATGTAAGTATATAAATATACTCTTGTGTCTAGCTTCTTATACTCAGAATCACATTTTTGAAGTTCATCTATAATTTTGTGTATATTAGCAATTTCTCAAACTTTATTACTTAGTAGGAATCAGTTGTATGAATATACCATTGTTTGGTTTGTCTATTCATGTGATGGACATACAGATTGTTTCTAGTCTGTGGCTATTTCCCTTGGGTTAATATTTAAGATTAGGATTCTTGGGTAATAGATACATGTTTAACTCTATAAGAAATCATGAAATGTTTTCCAATGTGGGTTTTATCATTTTATACTCCTAATAGTAACATGTGAAGATTGTTTTGCCACATCCTTGTCATCAGTTGGTACTTTCAATCTTTAGTTGAGCTATTCAGATGAGTTTGAATTGGAATATAATTGTAGTCTTAATTGGCATTTCCTAATAATTAATGACTTTGGGCATCTTTTCAAGTACTCATTGGCCTAATGTAGATCTACTTTGGTTAAGTATCAAAGCTTTCATTCTTTTTTCGTTGTATTGTTTTCTTACTAGAATGTATTTGAAAGATTTCTCAGATATATGTATTGGGAATATTTGCTCCTAATGTGCTTTCATTTTTTCACAGTGTCTTTTGAAGACCGGATGTTTTTAAATTTGAAGGATAATTTATTATTTTTAAGATTTTGTTCTTCATTTTACTCTAATGTTATGAATGTTTTCTTATGTTTTCTTATAATTTTAGCTTTTCTGATTAAGTCTGTGATCATTTTTAAATCAACATTTTTGATGGGAGGAGGTAGGGATAAAGATTTATTTTTTTTCCCCATAGGTATATGCAATTAGATCAGCACCATTTGATGAAAAGATTTTCATTTTCCCATTGAACGGTTGGGTAACTTGGCAACTTTGTCAATTAACTTGTATATGTGAGCCTTTTTCTAAATTCACTGTTCTGTTCCATCCATACCTCTTCATGTCCTGTTGATTTTTTTTAACTGTAACTCTTTTTGATTTTATTTTAGTGGTTGCTCTATGAATTACAGTATTCATCTTTAACTTACTATAGTCTGCTTAGAATTAATATCATAGCACTTCATACTTCACTCTTCACCTTTCAGAGATATAAGAACCTTACAACACACATGCTTCCATATATGATCCTCTGACTTTTGGATTGTTGGTACCATATGTTTTGCTCCTACATGTATTATAAACCCTACACAACAATACTTACTTTAAATCGTATTCTGTCTTTTAAGAAATTAAGAAAAAAAGTTAGTCTTTCATATTTAACTACATGTTTACCATTTCTCATACTTTCTTGTTATAGATCTGTTTCCATTTGGTACTCTTTTTAGTTAACAACCTTCTTTTAGTATTTCTTGTATTGTAGTTCTGCTGGCAATATATTCATTCTTCTAAACTTTTGATTATATGAAAATATCATGCACTCTCATTTTTGAAAGATATTTATACTGACTACAGAATTCTAAATTGACATTTTTATTTTCCTTTCACTATTTCATATAGGTTATTAAATTGTTTTCTGGCCAGTAGTGCATCTAGTAAGAAAACCATCATTATATACAACATCCCCCAGTAATAAGAAAGAATATATTGTTTTCTTACTGCTTCCAAGATTTTCTTTGTGCTATTTCTCATTTTGAGTGTAATGGCCTAGGTGTAGTTCTCTTTGTATTTATTCCCCTCTGGTTTCACTGAGCTTCTGAGATTTATAGCTTGAAGTTTTCACAAATTTGAGAAATTGATTACCATTTTTTTCAGTTATTTTCTGTACATCTTTACTTTCCTCTGTGACTCCAGTTACATGTGGTTTAGACTGACTGAGGCTTTCCCATAGTCTTTAAAAGTTGATCATTTTTCATTCCAGTCTTTTTTGTCTCTTATTCAAAATTGGACTTTTGAGAACATGTTTTCAAGTTTATAGACTGTTTTTTTTTTATCATCTCCAATCTGTTATTAGTCCAATACAGTGATTTTTTTTTTTTTTAACTTTTGGTTTTTTTTTTTTTTTTTTTTAAATTTTTTTTTTTTTTTTTTTTAAGTCTCCATTTCTCTGTTGAGAATTCCCATCTGTTCATTCCTTAATACTAGGTCTTCCTTTAAGTCAATGAACATATTAATCAAATTCTTCTGTTTCCAGTGAGTTTTGGGGGCCTCTTCCTACTGATTGGCTTTTTTTCTTTATAGAACACATTTTCTTTTTTGCATGTCTTATATGCTGCTTTTTGTTGATGTTAAAGGAGTCATCTTTTAAAGAGGTTTAAATATTTTTCTGGAAATCTTTACTTCAGTAAAGTGATAAATGTGAACTTATCACTTCACTGAAGACTACGTTTGCTCTAGTTGAAGAATGGCTGTAAACTTTGCATACTCACCCTAGGGCACAGTCACCATTTCTGTGCCGTGGCCTTTTTGGTGCCTTAGCTAAATGACAGAATATTAACAAGGTTTCTCTAGTTTGGTTGGAAGAGAACTATGAAGTTTCCCAGCACTGTTTAACCACTAGTGTTTCTATTCCATTCTTAATCTTGAAGCAGCTGCTTTTTCTTGGGCTCAAAGAGTCATCCTGAGCACACGTAGGCCAGCCCTCAATCAGAAATCTAAGGGAAACCACGAACACAAATTCCTGGGCTCCTCCTCAGCTTGGCCCCCTTCTCTCCTATACTCTGCCCACAAGCTCCAACTGCTTTGACAGCCCCAAACCTTAGTCTCTGCCTCTACAGCTCAGCGAGGTTCTTCTTTGGTTCTACCTCCCTATGCCACAGTCAGGAAGCTGTCACCAGATAGAATGAACATAGAGGTCATCTCCCGTGTTCCCCTTCACCCAGCAATTTCAGTTCTGTACTTCTTATCCAGTGCCTAGAAATGGTTACCTAATATATTTCATCCAGTTTTATAATTGTGGTAGAAAGGCAAACCCCCCTCTAATTAGTTTATCATGGTGAGAAGTGGAAGTCTCTCCGTGAAGAAATGTGCAAATACATATAATCTTTCCTTCTAAGTTTCCAAGAGTAGGAATAGTATATGGCAGGACTGTGCAAAGTGTAAAGCTATACTATAAATTATACTTAGAGGATACATTGAATATTTAATAAGTGAATAAATGAATGACTTAAGATTAATATGTAGGTGGGACGCCTGCGTGGCTCAGTCAGTTAAACATCTGCCTTCGGCTCAGGTCATGATCTCAGGGTCCTGGGACAGAGCCCCACGTCAGGCTCCATGCTCAATGGGGAGTCTGCTTCTCCCTCTTCCTTTCCCTATGCCCCTCCCCCACCCCCCCCCATGTGCACTCTCTCTCTCCCCCAAATAAATAAATAAAATCTTTTTTTTTTTAAAAAAGATTAATATGTAGGCTATTTAATTTTCTGTTCTGCTCTTTGGCTAATTTCAGATCTTTGCTCTGTCCCATGATGACATTTATCACATCTCAAGCTAATAAAGAGTAGCTGTCAGCATATTGACAATTAATTTGTCCTGTTTCAAACTTTCCTTCAGTGGAAAGCATACAAGTTAATTTCTTAAAGATCTTATCTGATTCTGGTGTGTAAAGGAAAATATTTTGTGCTGATGAGTAGTTCCTAAAACTTTTTGCTTTAAATAACCAAGGATTTGCCCCATACATTCTTTTTCTTTTTCCAAATAGTAAATCCAGTACTATTTAAATTTATTTTCTTAAAGTTGTGGCCTTATATGAAAATTTCATGTTATAAAACTGCGATTCACTTTGAGAGCTATATTTATAAAATATCATTTACATATTCATAGTGTTTCTAGAAAGTAGATTTTCTATTTTCTACATTCTGTTCAAATGTACCATATAAAACTATTCAATTTATGCATCCTATATTTGAAAATATAACCACATGGAGCACCTAGGCTCTCAAAAGCATTCATCTTGCTGCCTTTTTAGAAAGTAGCTGTACTCTAAATGATATATATCAAGATTTTATAGGTATTGTCCCTGTTTGTTTTTTGTGATTTCCTTTCTAAAAATTTTCCATCAGTCCCATTTGTATTATTTCTTAAAAAAGGTTTATTGTTGCAGCCTACAATCTAATGTGAAATTGCAAAGTTCTGGCTCATTGCCCCTCAGAATAAATCACCACATTGTATCTTTTATTCAGGACACAACACCCACATCTGCACTGTTTTCCACAACCAAATAAACTGAATAAGTCTCAGGGTTCTTTAAAAACTTATATCAAATCTGTCAATATTTCACAGAAAATTCCTAGGAATCCTTTTAATTTAAGGACATCTCTTGAAAAAATATAAGGGAGAGGCCCAAATTGAAGCTGAAAATTTAACTCTTTTGGGCAATTCAGTAGAAGAGCCATTTTATATTACACTGGTAAGCATGAACTCTGAAACTTGCTTTTACAAGTCCAGCTACATTTTTTTCAGAGCTCTTTAGTATTTGCAGGACACATCTTAAAAAAAAAAAAAATACAGCACTCTTTCAGTGGCTTTCACATAAGTGGTTGGCTGTGTTATCTCTGTCAAAAGGAGAAAAGGCTCTCTTCCTTAAAATTTTCTCTCTTGAAATCTATAAAGGAGCCTGAAATGCCAACATTTGAGATGAATACCCTTGGGTCTTAAAAGAATCTATCAGTCTTTGTTTTTATGTATCTTAGAATTTTTTTAATCAATTAGCCAAATGTTTATTAAGCATCAGCCTTGTCCCAGAGCATACGAAGTGATACGACAAAAAATAAGTCAAGGCTGTGAGAGAGAGGCATAGAGGTATTATTTTATGTGAAATGGTGACAGAGGTCTCAGTTGAGGTGATCTATAACCAGAGGCCTGAATGATGTTGTAGAATGAGCCACATGAATAACTCAGGAAAATGAATTCCGAGCCACAGGAAATACAGAGACCTTGAGATGAAAGTATGTTTCAGAAATAACTAGCCAGTGTAGCCAGAATGGAGTGAGTGAGGAGATTAAGAAATGAGACCAGAGAGCCTGCCAAAAGCACACAAGGACTTAACATGTTTTGGAAGAATTCCCAACTCCTATCCCCATTTTCCTCATTACTTAAATTTAATCAATTACATCAAATCGGATGGCAATTCTGAGACTGCATCTCAGAACCAGCATTTGACAGGAGTCCCCTTTTGCATATCCACTTTCACTGTTTCAATTTGCTCACTCTCTCACCTAGCTATTAAAAATACCTCCTAACTTCATGTTTCTCAAAAGTGCGTGCCCATAAGAAAAACTTAAACTCGGGGCACCTGGGTGGCTCAGTTGGTTAAGCGACTGCCTTCGGCTCAGGTCATGATCCTGGAGTCCCTGGATCGAGTCCCACATCGGGCTCCCTGCTCGGCAGGGAGTCTGCTTCTCCCTCTGACCCTCCCCCCTCTCATGTGCTCTCTCTCATTCTCTCTCTCTCAAATAAATAAATAAAATCTTTAAAAAAATAAAATAAAAATAAAAAAAAACAAAAAGAAAAACTTAAACTCTAGATCTTGTGGCCCCACTGAGTCCTAGATGTAAAGGTACGGCCCTGAGCACCCATTTCTTAAACACTTGATTTAGCTGAATCTTATAATCAAAGATGTTTGGAAATTATTCTTAAAATACTCTACTTCTTGTTTTCTAGAACTTGCCTTTTTTCTCCATTACTGGCAGACTTACCATCCCCTCCCCACCAAAAAAATAAAAAACAAACAAAACCCCTCAAATCTTACAAATGTCTGGTATTAACTTCTTGAAAGCAAGAACATATTTCCTTAATCTTTGATTTGCAATTATAGCAAAATTCGTGAACCAGCTATACTCTCATGAAATGGTTGCTAAACGAATGAATGAGTTCAATAGTTTAAAGAGGCAAAAATGTGGGATGCCAAAATTCATACACAATTTTCAGGAGTTCATAAGCATTTTAAAGTAATAATGATTTGGATGCTTATATTTTAATTTTTAAAATTTAACTTTTTTGGAAAAATATATTGAATCTCTGTACAAGTATAGTTATATCCTGTTATTATACTGTTTTGAACTCTAATGTTATTCACTAACTTTAAAAAAAAAAAAAGACCTTTGTTCTCTATTGATGGGTTCCACCTACTATTTAAATCCAGGCATAGTTTTACAAATCCTTCACCATCTGTTTGGGAATAATTTTATATATTTGGTTTATTTCCAAAGTACTTGGTTTAATGACAAATTGAGTAATGGAGGAGGGGAAGCTGAGGAGAAATGGAAGGAGATATAAAGAAGCCTAGGAGAAAGGGAGTCTTCTACCCAAAGGAGAAGAAACTTATCTAGAAGAACATAGTCCAGTGTTTGAAAATAGGATGAGGGCAGGTGATTATGTAGACCATATGTATGAATATGAATTGATACTCTAAGAAACATTGTGGCGAGGGAAGAGATAAGCCATAAATTAAGGACATATTTATTAATGTTAAGAGAGGTTAGTGTTTTGTTTTACTTTTTTTTTCTTTTTATGCATGCCTGAAATAAACATATTTCTGTACAAAGAACAGGAAAGATATGTTGACATGGGAGGTTGAAGGTGGACTTGTGAGAAGGGAAACCTAAATTTACCAGGCTTTGGAGGAATGAGAGGGTGTGTGTGTGTGTGTGCGCACGTGTATGTGTAGAAATAGGGGCTAGGGAGGGGTGCCTACATGGCTTAGCCAGTTGAGTGCCTGACTCTTAATTTTGGCTCAGGTCATGATCTCAGGGTCATGGGTTTGAGCCCTGCATGGGGCTCCACACTCAGCAGGGAGTCTGCTTGAGATTCTTTCCCTCTCCCGTTTTCCCTCACCCTGCTCACTCATGCTCTCTCTCTCTCTCTCAACCTTTCTTTCGCTCTCAAATAAATAAATCTTGAAAAAGAAAAGAAGAAGAAGTAGGGGCCAGGGAAGAGAACCATTTTAGGACACAGAATGAAGGAATCACCTTGGATAGGAGATTTGAGAGACAAAATTAAGAAACCTTTTTATTCATTTTACAGCAATTATTTTTGCTATGACTAACTGATGAAATAGAATCTTCTTGGTTCCATTACATTATAATTACTCAAACATTTGCTTATAATTCAACCATATATGAATCTAATCGGTGTACTTACCTATGGACCAGTCCATATCTTTGATTGGAACTATTTTATTCTCCTTAAATTTTGAAATCCTTTCATATAGTCAGGAACTATTTTATTTTCCTTAAATTTTAAAATCCTTTCATATAGTCAGGATTTCAAGAATAACCACCAAAAATGATCATCTGAAAGACATTGAGGTCTAAGATGTAGTGACAATGGATTTAGAATCAATAAACTTGGGGCATGTACATTTATTAGTAGCAAGATACTGTATCTAATTTTAAGAACTATTATAAAGCTACAAAACTCAAGTGAAATTGCTTTGAGACATTAAGGCCAACCTGACAAAACAGACAGTGCAGAAATAGACTAACACATAATCAATAAATTGATTTTCGACAAAGGTGTCAACATAATTTAAAGATCAAGGAAAATTATTTTTCACTTTCATATCTGGATATCCCTAAAGATGCAAATGAGCCTTAACCCTTACCTCACACTATATACTTTAATTTGAGATGAACCATAGATAGAAATGTGGAGAATACAACTGTAAAGTTTCTAAAAGAAACAAAAAGCATATTTTTACAAACTTCAAGTTCAGAAAGATTTCTTAGAAGCAGCATAAAAGAAAAAGTGATTACTTTTTAAAAATTTCTGATCATAAGAAACACCATTGAGGAAAATGCAAATGAAAACTACAAATAGAAGAAAATAACCATTGTACATGTATCTGACATTGTAAGAGTTCTATCAGGATATATAAGGAACTCTTACAAATCCTTAATAAAAAGCTCAACAATCCCCCAGAAAGGACAATAGATGTAAAAAGACACTTCAAAAAAGATATACAAATGATCAATAAGCACAAGAAAAAGTTCTCAGCATTATCAGTCATCAAGAAAATGAAAGTTAAAACCACAAGGTACAACTTTCTGAAATGATTTTGTGATTTTTTTAAATAAATGTAAACATAACTATGACTCAGCTGTTATACTCTTATTATTTGAGAAATGGGGAAAAATTTACACAAGAAAGTTCATAGCAGCTTTATTAGTAAAGTCCAAGTACAGGAAACAACCCAAATGTCTAGTAACAGAGGAGAATGATCAACTGATTTGTAATTTTGTTATATAATTTAATACTTCTTAGCAATAAGAAGGAATAAACTGATACATACTACAACATGTAAGGATATTAAAAGCATTATGTTGACAAAAGAAGGTGGAAACAAAAAGTATATAATATATGGTTTTATATTTATGAAGCTCTGGAAGAATCGGAACTAATGTATGCTGTAAGAAAAGAAAAACCATGACGTTTTAGGGAGTGGAGGTTGTGGGTTGTGGGGGTTGACTGAAAAAGAGCAGGAAAGCACTTTCTAGGGTTATGGAAATAGGCTATACCTTGAGTGGGAAATTAAGGCATAAACCTTTGAGTTCCACATGGGTTTGCTGGAATGAAAATTACGGGAGATTTGATCTCTTTTCTGTTAGTATGATGCATTACTAAACCCTTTGAGATTAAAGCCATATCTAATCTTGCTGTGAAAACTGTATCACTTCATAAAGGTTTGTGATAGAATAATGCAAGTGAAAACAGTTATTTTCTTTAAAAGTGGGTACTTTTTGAGAACAAAAATATGCATTTGAGAAAAATTATAATATGAACTTCTATATAGTTCATATAGTAAACTATTCATATGCATTTACATATACATATAGATACTTTCATATATATGTGTGTGTGTATATATATATATAGAGAGAGAGAGAGAGAAATACATACACATGAAACTATGTTGAATCAAGGAACCTCTTCGAGTCTGAGGTGTGATGATAATGTGGAAGTTGAAGTATTTTGCATAAATGAACTATTGTGAAAAGATAGTTTAAAAAACAACCTCTCTTTAAGGTCATCCATTGAAGTTGATTTTCACACTCACCAAATTAAACCACTTCCTCCCAGCTTTCCATTAGCAAGCAATATATAATGCTTTGTAGCAATTACCTTTTCACATGAAAGAAAAAATATCCCTTTAGTGAAGAAAGTAAATATAATAATAATCTTTTGGATTAATTTTTGTCTTCATCCTAAATGGTATCTTAACAGCAGTACAAGGTTTATCAACAAAAAGAATAAAGTTTTGTTCCCAATATGCAGCAAATCGTATACTTTATTGTTTAAATCACAAGAGGTAATAGCATTAAATGTATAAAGCTCCATATAAAGAAAGATGGAGTGGAATCTTTCCTAATGTTTAAACCCAAAATTAAGCATGGTCAATCCTCTAGGAAAGTCTCCTTCTTTCTAAACTAAAATTGGAACACAATCCAAAATTTGGCATGCCAGATGAGGTTTATCAACAAAACTTATTCAAGCGATATTTAGATGGTTTATTTTAATTCCCTAGGTGTAAATAATTTCAACTTCTTATAAAATTTCATATTACTACTTTTGGATGGTTGTCTACATTCTTTTAAGTTCTACATTGCCTTATTGCTATTATATTACTGGTTTCAAACCCCCTTCTTGTTTACAGCTCATTAATGTGAGGGCCCATTTCTGTTTGAGTTATCTTTGTTTTTCAGTCCTCACATAGCAATCACTTAATAAATGTTTAATAAACCTTGAAAACAAGATAGGCAACAAAAATCTAACTCACTACATTCCCAGGACCACAGATATATATACTGTTGGGAGCTAATAGGAATGGGTGCCTAAAAATTGTGAACAGAACTTAGAATTGAGAGAGGAATTACCCAATGGTTTATGTTCTGTGGAGATCAGCTAGTTTTAGTTTTATGGAGATTAGCTAGTGGACTTTTGGCATTTGATAGATATGCAGACACATGAACATACATAGTACTTGGTGGAGTCTGTGTAAATGAATATTTATAAGGAAGGCCTTGAAGTTTATTCCACTTCTTCATAGATCTGACTGGATTTTACTACTTTATGCATTGCTTGGGCTTGTCTGAATATTACTCAATTACTCAAATATTTTGTTTTTATCTGTCTCAGGTCCTCCAAACCTTAACTTAGATTAAAACCATAAAGAAGTCTATTTTTAAAGCTGTGCAAAGAAAACACTACATCAAAATTGTTAGTATATACCTCAAACAGAAAACATGCATATCTTCATTTGTCTTTCACCTCATTTATGTCAGCCTATATCTTGCTGGCAAAAATTGCTTTCTAGCTCTAGACAATCTAATTTGACTGTGATGCTGTCTGGCACTTGAGTATTACAGTGTTGCTTTGGTTAAAGTAAAGATTTGCAAAACCAGTCCAAAAACTTTATTATCAGGGCAGAGCATCAATGAATTTCTTGAACATTCATCACAAACAGAATGTGTAAGAGCAGGAGGAGAATGAATCATCCTAGATTACCTATCTAGTACTTGAGAGGCCTACCACAAAACAGCAACAGCAGAGATTAACTTGCTGGAGTTCCCAGGAAATTTACAGAGGCTGTTCTGTGGAGAAATAGAAACCCCATTTGCAAGATCCTTACCTGTGAAAGGTATCTTAAATCACAGGAAGCCTAGACATAAAAATTCTGTGAAGGTGACCCATAGGTCAAAGCAATCTTGATAATCTTTCCAACCATCTCCCTTTTCATTGGATGTTTTTAATCTTGGAAAATGTATGTGCATTGAAATGCAGAATAGTTTGATGTAGGAAAAAAAATTAAAACTGATGTTACCCATGAGAGTTTTTCATTGTCCTGGAAGGGTACCCATATAGGGGCCCTAAATCGCATGTTTTTGCCCAGAGAAGTAAGCCATGATCAGAGATATATGTGCATCCACTTTCTAGTCACCAATTTTCTGCAGTCACTACTGGCAAATTGGTCTTTCTAGACACTTTAATCAGTCGTGGCCTGTAGGTTTATACACTAGAAATCTCAACTGGTTAAAATATCAGCCTTTCTCTTTTATCTTTCTCTTTTTATCTTTCCACTTTCTACTTAGGGACTTCCCTTATGACCATACTGCATCAACCTTGGAAGAACCCAAAGCAGCTAGCTACTCTTCAGGAGATGATTCTGGAATTTCTGTCTCCATATAAGCAGAATAGGCACCAAAAACATGCCTTTCTCCTCTACCTACCCCCAAAGATAGGCCTTTGCATCTAATATCCTCATTTGAGAGTTTAAATTATACTGAGGCACTGAGGACCCTGACAAAATAATAATGGATCTAATCTTAAAATCCCCATTTATTAAAATTGAAAGGCAATCTCCTTCCAGAGTGGTACATTTGTTATAATCGATGAGCCTGCATTGACACATCATAATCAACCAAAGTCAGAAGTTGGTCTTAGGGTTCACTCTTGGTGGTATTTATTCCGAGTTCAGACAAATATATAATGACATGTATCGACTTGCCATAAAAATTTTCTATACTCCTCAATTTCTCTCTCTCTCCAAACTCTACCCAAAACTGATCTTTTTATTGTTATCATAATTTTGCCTTTTGCAGGATATTATATAGTTGGAATCATACAGTATGGAGACTTTTCAGATTGGCTTCTTTCACTTAATATGCATTTAAGTTTCCTACATGTTTTTTCATGGCTTGATAGCTCATTCCTTTTTAGCACTGAGTCACATTCCATTCTTTGGTATACCATCCACCTACTAAAGGCCATCTTTGTTGCTTTCAATTTTTGGCAATTATGAATAAAGCTGTTATAAACGTCCATGTGCAAATTTTTGTGTGCCCATAACTTTAACTCCTTTGGCTGACTAGGAAGGAGAATGATTACTGACCAGTTGTATGATAAGAACATGTTTAGTTTTGTAAGAAATTGCCAAACTATCTTCCAAAGTGGCTGTACCATGTTTCATTCCCACCAGCAGTGAATGAGGGTTACTGTTGCTCCATATCCTCACAAGTGTTAGGTGTTGTCAGTGTTCCAGATTATGGTCATTCTAGGTTTGTAGTAGTATCTCCTTTTAATTCTCATTTCCCTAATGACATATTATTTGGAACATCTTTTCATATGCTTATTTGCCATTTGTATATCTTTTTTGGTTAGATGTCATTTAAAGTCTTTGGCCTATTTTTTAATCAGGTTGTTTCTTGAGTTTTAAGTTCTTTGTACATTTTGGATAGTAATTCTGTTACTTGACTCTTGCTGGGCTCTCTGTTCTGTTTTATTGATCTATTTGTCTATTCTTTAGCCAATTCTGCAATTCCAGATGACTATAGCATTATAGTAAGTCTTGAAGTCAGATAGGTGCACTCCTCCTGCATTGTTCTTTTCCTTCAATATTGTGGTGGCTATTCTGGGTATGTTGCTTCTCCATATAAACTTTAGAATCACTTTGTTGATATCCATAAAATAACTTTCTGGAATTTTGATTGGGATTGGATTGAATCTGTAGATAATGTTAGGAGAACTGATATATTGACAATATTGTGTCTTCCTAGTTGTGAATATGGAGTATCTCTACATTTCTTTAGTTCTTAATTAATTTCCTTTATCAGAGATTTATGGCTTTTCTTATGTAGAATTTCTATGTATTGGCTCTATTTATACATATTTCATTTTAGGAGGTGCTAATGTAAGTTGTGTCTTAAATTTCAAATCCCACTCGTTCATTGTTGGTCTATAGGGAAAAAAATTTACTTTTGCATACTGACCTGTATCTCAAAATCATGCTACAATCACTTATTCCAGGATGGTTTTGTTTGTTTGTTTTTTGTCTTGTCAGTTCTTTTATTTTTTATTTATTTATTTATTTATTTATTTATTTATTTATTTATTTTTTAAAGTCTTTTTTTTTTTTTAAGATTTTATCTATTTATTTGAGAGAGAGAGAGAGCACATGAGAGGGGGGAGGGTCAGAGGGAGAAGCAGGCTCCCTGCCGAGCAGGGAGCCCGATGCGGGACTCGATCCCGAGACTCCGGGATCATGACCTGAGCCTAAGGCAGACGCTCAACCGTCTGAGCCACCCAGGCGCCCCTTGTCAGTTCTTTTAGACATACCCTGAATAGAGTCAGTCATGTCATCTGTGAACAAAGACAGTTTTATTTCTTTTTTTCCAAGCTGTATATCTCCCCTTACCACAACCTTTTCTTGTCTTGTATTAACTAGCATTTCCAGTACAATGTTGAGCAGGAATTATGAGACAGGATGTCCTTGCCTTGTTCCTGACCATAGTGGGAAAGCTTCTATCTTTATCAAGTATGTTAGCTATAGGTTTTTGTAAATAGTCTTGATCATATTGAAAAGTCCCCCTCTATTTCTAATTTACAGAGATTGTTTGTCATGAATGGATGTTGAATTTTGTCAAATGATTTTTATGGTACTAGTGATATGATCATGTGATTTATTCTTTAACCTGCTGATATGATAACTTCTAATGATTTTTTTTTTTTTGAACGTTGAACCAGCCTTGCACGCATGGACTAATCCCTTTTGATCATGGTGTATTCTTTTTTATTGTGTTGTATTCAATTTGCTAAGATTTTGTTGATTTTTGCATCTATGATCATGAGAGATTGGTATGTTCTTCTCTTGTAGTGTCTTTGACTGGCTTTGATATTAGGATAATGTTGGCCTCATAGCATGAGTTAGGAAGTGTTCTCTCTGCTTCTGTCTTATGAAAGTGATTATAGAGTATTGGTAGAATTTCTTCCTTTAATGTTAGAATTCACCAGTAAACCCATTTGGGTCAGGTACTTTCTAATTTGGAAGGTTATTAATTTTTTATTCAATTTCTTTAGTAGATACAGGCCTATTCAGATTATTTCTTCCTGTGTGAGAGTGACATATTTTGTCTTTAAAGTAAATGGTCCATTTCATCTAGGTAACAGATTTGTGATCTGGAGTTGATCATGGTATTTCTTTTCTATCTTAATGTCCATGGGATCTATAAACATGTCCCGTCTCTCATTTCTGATAGTAGTTTGTGTGATTTCTTTTTCTTCTTAGTGTGGCTAAAGTCTCATTGATTTTTATTGATGTTTCCAAAGAATTAATTTTAGGTTTTGTTGACTTTTCTCTATTGATGACATGTTTTCAGTTTAATTGATTTCTACTCTAATTCTTTTTTTCTAGTTTTCTAAGGTGGAAGTTAGAATGATTAATTTTAGATATGTTTCCTAATATATGCCTTTAAAGCTATAAATCTCCCTCTCAGCACTGCTCTCACTGCATCCCTCAAATTTTGACTTGTCTTTTCACTTTTTCTTTCAAAATATTTTCAATTTTTTCTTGATTTCTTCCTTAACCCATGTATTAGTAGAAGTTAATTATTCTCCAAGAATTCTGGGATCTTCCAGCTATCTTTCTGTACTGATTCCTAGTTTAATTCTATTGTGGTTTGACAGCTGATGTTATATGATTTCTTTTAAACTTGTTACTTACAAAGGGATGTTTTAGGGCCCAGAATGTGGTCTATTTAGGTGAATGTTCCATTTGAGCTTGAATGTTTATTTCTGCTGTTGGAAGATGTAGTCTATAGATGTCCGTTATATCCAACTGATAGATGGTGTTGTTCAGTTAAACTATGTTCTTAATGATTTTTTTTGCCTGCCTGGTAGTTGTATCCATTTTGAATAGAGGGGCATTGAAATCTCCAAGTATAATAATAGGTTCATTTATTTCTCTTTGCAGTTCAGTTTTTGCCTCACATAGTTTGCTCTTTTGTTAGACACATACATGTTAAAAATTACCCCTTAGATAATTGATCCCTTTATCATGTAATGCCCTTCTTTATTCCTGATAAGCTTCCTTACTTTGAAGTCTGCTCTTTCTGAAATTAGTATAGCTATTCCTGCTTTATTTTGATTAATGTTAGCATGGTATAATCTCCACCCTTGTTTTAAAAAATATTGACTATATTCCCTATGCTGTACATGTCATGTCCCTGACTTACTTATTTTATAACAAAGTTTGTACCTCTTAACCACTTTATTTCACCTATCCCTTACTCCTCTCCCCTCTGACAACCACTAATTCTCTGTATTTGTCTGTTTTTTGTTTTTGTTTCTGTTTTTATTTTCCAGTATAATTAACATATAGTGTTATATTATTTTCAGATGTACAATATAGTGATTTAGCAATTATATACATTACTCAGTGCTTATCATGAAAAGTGTACTCTGAATCCCCTTCACATATTTCACCCATCCATCCACCCACCTTCCCTCAGGTAACCATAAGATTGTTCTTTATAGTTAAGAGTCTGTTTCTTGGTTTGTCTTCTTTTTTCTTTTTCATTTGTTTTGTTTCTTAAATTCCACATATGAGTAGAATCATATGGTATTTTCTCTGACTGACCTATTTCACTTAGCATTAGCTCCATCCATATTGTTGAAAATTGCAAAATTTCATGTTTTATGGCTGAATAATACTCCATTGTATGTATGTATGTGTCTGTGTGTACACACACACACCACCTTTTATTTTCCATTCATCAATCGATGGACACTTGGGCTACTTCCATATCTTGGCTATTGTAAATAATGCTGCTTTAAACATGGGTGCATGTATCCATTTGAATTAGTGCTTTTGTATACTTTAGGTAAATACCCAGTAGTGTATTGCTGGATTGTAGGGTAGTTCTATTTTTAACTTTGAGGAACCTCCATACTGTTTTCCTGAGTCGCTGTACCAGTTTGCATTCCTACCAACAGTGCATGAGGGTTCTTTTTTCTCCATATCCTCATCAAAACTTGGTGTTTCTTGTGATTTTGATTCTGACAGGTGTGAGGTGTTCTCAGTGTAGTTTTGATTTGCAGTTCTCTGATGATTTTAATATTGAAACTCTTCATGTGTCTGTTGGTCATCTGTGTGTCATCTTTGTAGAAATGTCTGCTCATGTCTTTTGCCCATTTTTAAATTAATTGTTTTTTGGGTGCTGAGTTGTATAACATCTTGATATATTTTGGATGCTAACCCTTTATCAGATATGTCATTGTAAATATCTTCTCTTATTTACTATGTTGCCTGTTCATTTTGTGGATAGTTTCCTTTGCAAAAGGTTTTTTATTTTTATGTAGCCCCAATAGTTTATTTTTGCTTTTCTTTCCCTTGCCTCCGGAGATGTATCCATAAGTATGTTGCTAAGGATGATGTCCGAGAGATTACTGCTTATATTTTCTTTTAGGAGTTTTATGGTTTCAAGTCTCACATTTAGGTCCTTAATACATTTTGAGTTTATTTTGGGGTTCAGTATAAGAAAGTCGTCCAGTTTCATGCTTTTGCATGTAACTATTTAGTTTTTCCAGTACCCTTAATTGAAAAATACTGTCTTTTCCCTATTATGTATTCTTGCCTTCTTTGTCATAGATTAATTGATGAGATAAGCATGGGTTTATTTCTGCCTTCTCTATCCTGTTCCATTGATCTGTGTGTCTAGTTTTGTGTCAGGACCATACTGTTTGGATACTATCCCTTTACTTTTAACCAATATGTGTCTTTATATTTAAAGTGAATTTCTTACAGACAACATATAGTTGGGTCTTTTCTGATCCACTCTGACAATCTGACTTTTGTGTCTGTAGATCATTACTCTACAGTAGTTATAGATATATTTGGATTACTGCCTACCATATTTGTTACTGTTTTCTATTTGTTGCCCATGTTCTTCGTTCCTGTTTTTCTATTCCATTCTTTTTTTCTGTCTTTTTTTGGATTTATTGGAACATTTTATGATTCCATTTTCTCTCCTTTCTTAGTGTATCAGTTATACTTTGTTGTCATTGTTGCTGCTGCTGCTATGGAATTTGCTATGTGCATTTACAACTAATTCAAGTATAACACTGTACTTCGTGGGTAGTGTAGGTACCTTAAAAAAAACCAAAACAATCCTAATTCTTTTTCCTGTCCCTTGTGTCATGACTGCAATTCATTTAACTTATAATAAGGATATAAGAACATATATACACACATAAGCGTATCATAAAAATTGAATACATCATTGTTATTATTTTGAAACTTTAATTATTGGATCACTTAAGAATAAAGTTTTTTACTTTACATTCATTTATTCCTTCTTCAGTGTTTTTCTTTATACACATTTAAGTTTTTAACCTATATTGTTTTTCTAAAGAACTTCTTTTAATGTTTCTTGCAAGGCAGTCCTATTGATAACAAATTCCTTCAATATTTGTGTGTGTGAGAAAGTCTTCAAGTCCTCTTCACTTCTGAAGAATAATTTCACAGGGTATAGAAATCCTAGGTTGGTCATTTTTTTTTTTTCTCTCAACACTAAATAATTCACTCTACTTGCTTTTTGCTTGCATATTTTCTTGGAAGTTGGTTGTAATTATCTTTGTTCCTCTGTAGGAAGTAATTTTTGTCTTTGATTTTATGTAGTTTTAAAATAATATGCATAGCGTATTTTTTGGGCATTTATGCTTGATGTTTTCTGAGCTTCCTGGGTCTGTGGTTTGGTGTCTGACCTTAATGTGGGAAAATTCTCAGTCATTATTATTTCAAACATTTCTTTTTCTT
Organism: Neomonachus schauinslandi; assembly: GCF_002201575.2. Lineage (NCBI taxonomy): Eukaryota > Metazoa > Chordata > Mammalia > Carnivora > Phocidae > Neomonachus > Neomonachus schauinslandi. Next base: position 61,726,709 of record NC_058409.1, on the reverse strand, counting down.
TTTCTTCTCTTTCTGATATTCCTGTTACACCTTTGTTGTATGTTTTGCAGTTGGTTCACAGTTTTTGGCTTTTCTGTTTTTTTTTTTTTTTTTCCTTTTCAGTTTTCAAGGTTTCTGTTGATACATCTTCCCAAATTCTTTCCTCAGCTCTGTTCGGTGTACTAATTAGCCCTTCAAGTCATTCATTTCTATTGTAGTGTTTCTGATCTCTAGAATTTTTTGATTTTCTTAGGATTTCTAGTTCTCCGCTTACATTGCCAATCTGTTCTTGCATGCTGTCAGCTTTATCCTTTAGAGCCCTTAGCATATTAATCATAGTTGTTTTAAATTCCCAGTCTGATAAATCAATCCCTACCATATCTGATTCAAATGCTTGCTCTGTGTTTTTGTTTTTGTTTTCTTTTTGGTATGCTTTGTAATTTTTTCTTATTAGCCAGACAGGATGTACTGGGTAAAGGAACTGCTATAAACCAGGCTTTGGTAGTGAAGTGTGGGGCAAAGGCAGAAGCAGTCTATAGTTCTAGGATTAGGTTTCAGTCTTTTAGTGAGCCTGTACCTCTACTGTGAACTTCACAAGTGTTTCTCAATCAAGTCACCACTTAAACAGGACAGGATGTCTAGAGTGGGCCTCAGTTGGGCATTTCCCTTCTCCTGGTTTGGGCTCTGATAAAACCCCAGTAGGTTAGGTAAGGGTAGACTTTATTAAGAAGAATAAAATGCTCTAGTATTTTTCAAAATGGTTGCTTTTCTTCTTTGCTGCTGGAAGCATAAGTGAATTTCTCTCTCCTACTCACTGTGAGAAATAGGTCATGTTCCTACACAAAAGTGGGGATGCTTTCCTATGACTAGATCCCCCCGGAATATTTACTCTTGAAGTTGGCTATACTGAGTCTCCAGGGACTGGTCAGTTACAATTTAGATTTTCTTATTCTGTAGTAGTTCCTAAGGAAGCTTCTGCTCATGTATTCTGTTCTGATAGTTTGTGATTGTCTATATTTGTCTGTCTTATCCCTCCGATTTTGGGTGTAATAGTGTTCCCTGTGACCTCACTTTTCTTAAAGATCTAAGAAGAGTTTTTTTTTTATTTATATTTTTCAGTTTAATTTTTTGCTTTTTGTTAGAATGGAATAGCAAGTTTGAAGCTTCTTACATGCCAGAAAGGAAACCAAAAGTCTTTCTGGTAATCTTCTTAATATGAAGACAATTGCAGTGATAAACTATGCTTTAAAAGGAATTACTTGAAAGTCTATGTGTCTATAGCTATGGTAGTAGAAAGCCTAAGAAATTTGATGATGAATTTGATTTTTAAACTTATTCCTCTGAATCTGAACACCAGGTTTTACAAAATAATGAATTTTTAGGTACATGAGAATATTTTAGTAAGTTAGAAAACATCACTGATTATATGCTTTACTCTCAATCTAAAACTTAATATATAAAATCTTGATTGAAATATTTTGTTTACTACTTACTGCCTTTCAAACAGTACATAATAATTTTGATCCAAAGTTAGTTTAATATCAGTGAACAGTTAAATACTTGTAATTTGGGTCAGGAGAATATTAATTTTAATTTTAAGGAGTCTGGTTTGATAGGACTTGTGATAGTAATAAAAGAAATCTACAGAATAATATGAACTTCTTTTAGTCTTTCTCTGTATACTTCAAAAAGGAAAAATGTTCTACATAGTACCTGTACTAACATTTTTCTGTTAAACTAAATTATGCATCTATTTTATATAGTTCATTCTAATGTTTTTATACTGTATTTCCTCCTTTCTCATTTATTTTTCTGAGTGACTTTAGGTTTTACCTAGCTTTTAATAACATGAGGGTTTGGAATAAATGTCTCTAATCAGTATTTCCTAAAGGGAATATTGGTGTATTCCCAGACTTTTTAATTCTTACATTTCTTCAAAGTTATCTCTATTTTAATCTTTTGCTATTTTTAGCTCCTCAGTGCATAAAGGCATTCTTACTTGTTCCTTCTGTCATGCTAATGTAAGGTGTTGCATGCATAGAAAGAAATCAGCCTTGTTACAGCATTCTATTCATGCACTCTATGAACTAAAATAGCCAGGTAGAATCCACCCAATTCATATGTTTATGAATAACCATATCTAGAGCTTTCTTTTTGCACTTGTAGCTTTATTAAATATGCTCCCTAATTAACATCAAATGACTAAAAACACATAGAAAATGAGTTTCTTAAACCTTTGGCACCATAATACACCATGATTTGCAGTATCAGTAGGTAGTTTCTTTTTTCCATTGAATTCATGATTAACATAAATGAGATGAAGGAGGGATAGTTAATTTTTCCAGGGACTGGGGATCAATAAGCCTGTCCTCTTTAGAACCCACATATTCTGGATATTTGCTTCTTTTCTTTGAACATTTATCACTTAGCTCAGGGGTTTAATGCAGTTTCTCAAAGTTTTGTTTTTGAAAATGGAGTCATTAATTACTCTGAAAATGGTGCTTTCTTGCAAAAAAAAAATGTTGCAAATATTGACTGCTTTCTTCACCAGTTATTCTCATGCTTTTATCATTCAAAGAAAGCATGAGAGTTATGAGAAACTTCATAGACTAAAACCACCCAATAGTAAACTGCATTCTGGGACTCTGGAAAATCAAAATATCAAATTAAAATTGACATTTCATATATTATTGATATTATATACTATTAGCTACATAAAATGAAGAAAAATTTATGGGAGAATAGGCCAATGAACTGAGAGTTTAGAAACCTTAACTTTAATCTCAGTTGAAGAGTGCTGGTCCTCTTTGTATGCTTAAATCTAAGCTCTCTGGGCCTCCTGGCCTCTTTACCTAAAGGATTCCCTTGGCCACATTTTGGATTTTGGTGCCAAATGGGGACAGTGCAAACCCCTTTTGAATTACTCACAGGACTAGCTCTTGTAGTTAATAGAAAGGCACTTGGTACCTCAAATGATTAACCATTTTCTCAGAAGAAATAGGTGATAAGCATTAATATTTAATTGTCCCTTTCCCCATAGTGTGAAGGCTACATCTAAATAGCTTTATTTAACTTAAACTTACAGCTTCTACCTTTTAATATCTGCTAAATGCTTCTATCAGTAGTTCACTTCAAATTTTATTATTTGCTCTTTAAATCTTTCTAAATCTGAATGTATCTAGAACAGTGGTATTCTAGTGGTTCTGCAGTGGTTCTCAAACTTGAGAATTTACTTTTCTAACAAACTCTCTGGTAATGTAAATGATGCTCTATCTGGGAGCCCATTTACAAAACTACACCTTGAAGAAGAGGCAAGGCATTTTTCTTTTTTTTTTATTAAAGATTTTATTTATTTATTTGACAGAGAGAGACACAGCGAGAGAGGGAACACAAGCAGGGGGAGTGGGAGAGGGAGAAGCAGGCTTCCCGCCGAGCGGGGAGCCCGAGATGTGGGGCTCGATCCCAGGACCCTGGGATCATGACCTGAGCGGAAGGCAGACGCTTAATGACTGAGCCACCCAGGCGCCCCAAGGCATTTCTCTTTTTTGCAGAGAAAAGTCTCCACCAACATATGATTAATGATTCTTCCTTATACTTACTTGTTAAACTTATTATTCACAAACTACAAATACTCACAGGCTCATACATTAAAAAAGTCTTAGGCAAAACAAATAAAATACGTAAAGAAGAAAACATGAAATAAAAGAGAGGCTAGAACATTTAAGTAGCCAGTTACAAAGCTGAGATTAAAATTAAGGTTTCTAAACTCTCAGTTCATTGGCCTTTTCTCCCATAAATTTTTCTTCATTTTATGTAGCTAATAGTATATAATATCAATAATATATGAAATGCCAATTTTAATTTGATATTTTGATTTTCCAGAGTCCCAGAATGCAGTTTACTATTGGGTGGTTTTAGTCCAAGAAGTTTCTCATAACTCTCATGCTTTCTTTGAATGATAAAATTAGGGAGATTTATGAAAACATCTTTATATAGGTCTACACTGGAAATGGCATGGTAAAAAAAAAAAAAAAAAGGCATTGCACAAGGAGTCAGGAAACTGTTGTCAATGGGCTGTAATTCTTGAGCAATTAAATCCCTTATCCTAGGCAGTTTTGCTTTTAGACCCTGCCCTGAGCCACTAGTATCAGAGGATATTAAATGCTTCAAAGAAGCCCAGAAAACACTTCAGAACTCTTGCCCTGTGTCTTTAACACAAGGCAATAATATTCAAATGAAGTGAAGATGTGCAGATGGTGCCGTAGTGAAGGTGGGAGCAAAACAGACACTGCTTCAGAGCATGGGGAGAATTGGAGTGAGAGAGGTATACAGATAAAAGACAAATTAACTTGTCAAATTCCTCCTTTCAGAGAGTATGAATGCAGCAGCCTTTGCCATAAAGAAGTGTCATTTTCTGTCAGTGCTAAGTGTCCATTTTTCTTCTTTTATGGTTCTAGAGATAAAACAAATTACTGCATATTCGCCATGATAGCAATGATGGCTAAGGAATGTTTTGTATTATTAAATAATTTACATGCTTTGTATATACTTAGGCCTAGAAGCACATGCGTGAAGAGACTCTAAAAACTCAGTATTTAAAAGAATCTAAAATATTAAACACAAGCTTATGACAATGTAATGGGCTTTGGCCCCAAATCTTGAAGCATATTTTGTGTGTATGCACGCGCCATTTATAGTGTTTAGTTTAAATTTGCTTGTAGGGGTCATGGCCTCAGTTGTGCTTACAATGATGACATTTTTGGTAACAAATCGTAGTTTCAATATAGTATATTCTGAATCTACCCCAAAATAAAATATCTTGGTGAATGAGACATAGGTCAAACTTGACCTTCCAGGAACTCTCAGACGCAAAATACGAATTTCAGCTAAATGTGTTAAAGCAATTTGATTATGTTTATCAAGATGCATAAGAAAAGCTACTGCAATGACCATTTTTAAGAGCAAATTGTAGTTTCTGTAAACTAAATTAGGCTCATTTTATTCCACACATAGCTGTGTCAATGGCAAGTCCTGTTCCCTGGCCTCTGTTCTTGAGGGTAGGCTAGAAAGAATTCAGAGCCACATTCTTAAGCAAGCAAGGGTTTAATTAAGTGAAAGTATGTTCTAGACATTGGACAGTGGGTAGGCCCAGAGGTGGCACCAGTAGCAGGGAGTCAGGGTTGTCCTTCTCTGTTTTAATAGGTTATGGGACATTGCAGGGGCGGTTCTTGATTAGGGTTGCCGCCATTCATCTAAGGGGTTCCTCCTACCAGTTGGAAGGGGGAGTTTGGGCGCTATATGGTCCTTGTGGAAACTCATGGCAGTCTTCCTCCACCAGGAGGGTTAAAACCACAATGAAAATGTATTGTAATGAAGCTATAGGTTACTGTAGGGTCCTGGTCATAGGGGAAAATCATGCGTAGCCCCTGGGGTCTGGCCCTGTTGTTCAGAGGTGGTTTTATCAGTCAGAAAGCACTTGTTCCCTGCTCATATCTAACTGCCTACTCTATCATGAGCGTATAAACTTCTATTTGCTGTTAATATTAGTAAAAACTTAGAAAACTGTTTGACAATTGTCCTTAAAAATAATTGTTTAAATAATTATAAAATGTTTACAGAAAATTGAGATTTTCTAGACAAATACATGATAAAATTGATCTTCTAATATAATGAAAATACAGCAAGGAAACAAACATTTCTATGACTATGGAAGCTTATTCAAGAAATGCTGAAATTAATTGCTCCATACACCATTATTTTTGCCTTTATATGTTATAAAGAAAAAAAAAAACTGTTCCTTTCTCCCAGACATGTGCAGTAATCATTAAATTCAATTATTTAGAATATTTTACCAAGTTTAAGCATTTTAAAAACATAGGTTTTTTAAAAATATTATTTTGATACTTGTAGATTGTCAAGGAAGGAGGAGAAAACATGTTTTACTTAAACATGTGGCTTAATTCATGACTCTTAAGATTAGATATATACACTGGCCTCTATTTACATTCTTGGACAAGGCCCTACAGATGCTAAAGATAAACATGCCCTTACATCTCAATTTCTTCAGTAAGAGTTGTGAGTTAGATCTCTAACTGCATCGTATATAAGCTGTTGGTTTGTTTTGTTTTGTTTTTTGTTTTTTATGTAATCTCTACACCCAATGAACTCAGGACCCCAAGATCAGGAGTCACATGCTCTACTGACTGAGCCAGGCAGGTGCCCCCATATATAAGCTTTTGTGTTTACAAAGAGAAGAGAATTACCACCGGCCTTTCCCGGAGAAGCCAACTGAGTGACTGGGCCTCAAGCCTCCCATAGGCTTAGTAGAGTTTTGATTAGCACCATCTACATAAATAATGTAAGATGATTAAGCCTCTTAGTCTTGCATGTCTCTGGTTCCGCTAAACAGCTTTTGGTACAGCTGTCATCTTCCCTGACAACCATAGAGTTAATTGAAAAAATGTGATTGCAGCTCATACTTTTTCTTCCTAGAAAGAGCGTGGTAAATACTATGATTTTCTGTCTGGATGTTGAATCTTTATCTGCACTGGAATTATCTCAGATTATTTCTTTAAATCCGTTAAGTATTCTCAAATCATTTGTCTTTGAGTTATTTCAGGTTCAGTAAATAAACACAGCTTCAGATTTCAGCCTCATTCTACCCCTGCTGATAATGAATGTATAGAACAGAGTATGATTTCACTTAAGTATTTTACTTCAAATGGTAATGACAAATACAAACTTTTGTTAGCTCAGAGATGAGTGGAAGAAGGCTTTAAATGGGCTGTTTTCTACCAAAGACTGAGTCTCCTTCTCCAGCTTCCGAGTTTGGAAACAAATAATCAATGAAATTTCCTTTTTTGTTCAAAGTTACAGGTTTCTCCTGGGTTATATTTGCATAGTTGTACTAGCAAGTGAATTTCAGGAATAAGCCATTTTCTTTGAGAATGTCAGTAGAGAGATAAGTAACTTTTCATGGTGACATATCTTCAGGACTCTCGACACAAATAGAAGTTAATGATTTGCTGCCAAGTACAGCATCCCGAATTAATGACACCCACTGCCCAGATCTAGTTGTTGCAGATGTTTCCGTTTTTATATCCTCTATTTTTAAAAGCATGAAGAGACTACAAGCACTTTTTTTTTTTTTTGAGATTATTGCACTGTTCCTGATGACTGAAATCATTTGCACTTCAGCCTTAACTCTTGTAAAGATTTTGTGGAGATAGAGGAAGGCACTTGTCGTCCATGTCTTATTGCTCAATCATGAAGCACAGAAAAGGTTCCTTCATGGGTATCACAATAACAAAATGAGTTCATACTTAATAAATCAGGAAATGGGCCCTTCTAGTGTTGGTAAAATTCATGCATAAATGAGAAATCACAGACTCATTTTTTTTCTTAGGGATCTGAACTTTTCATTAATTAATTTTGAAAATGAGAAAATCTGTATTGGTACTAAAGCACTGATAGATGTATCACTTAGTAAAATAAAGCTTAAATTAAGAATTATGTTCACTGAAGAATCCTATTAAGAAAGAAAAATATCTAAAAAGATGAATTCACCTCTCACTTTATTTAATTACAATAAACGATATCCCAAGTACAGCCAGACACTCCACATAAGAGCAATAATCTAAAATCTGAAATTCTGCTTTGCAAACAACCTAGGAGAAAAGTTCGGGAGTGGAATATAGTCATCTTTCAATGAGTTCTTTCCATGAACTCATATAAAGTCTTATTTATTACCTTATTATTGCCTGTTTGGCCTGAAGCAACGTCTAAGAGAACAATTTCAGCTGATTTTTTTTTTTTTTCTATCATACTCTAAGAGATGAAGTCTCTTGTTTAGTAATGCAAATTATCAGAGTCCTGCAAGGTTTTTGGCCCGAATAAAATTAGGCTTAGCCTGAAATGAAGTATAAGCTAGAAAAGCTCCTGTTACAACTGACATCATGACTCAGGAATCTTTATTCAAGTTATCAGTTTCTTTGCTGACATATCCTTCAGTATTGTAATGTTAAGTTTAGCTTGCTGTACTGATTATCAGCATTTTTGCCCATAGCCATTGTCAGGATCATGTTTATTTTTCATTTGTTTTTGACTGTCCCCTCCAATAAAATGTAAACTTAATGTGCTATTCATACCCAAATCGTGGCACTTGGCACGATGCCTGGCAGAGATATATTGAGTAAAGGAGTAAAAGATTAAGTTTGTTAAATATTAAGCCACAGTATTTTCCTTAATTTTTAACACTTTCATTATACTAAGATTAACATCTATGTTTTGCTTTGAAAGACTGAGTCCATACTCTATTTTTGACGCTATTCCTAGATCTTATATGTTTGTCAGAGTATTTACAATTGGGTTGTTTGGGCATTTTATGAGGGAGAGTTTGTGCAGGCATTGCATGATAATGAGGCTACATAAAGAACCTAGGTTTTTCCTACTTACTGAGACAGTACCTCCTTTTATATTGGTGAAAGCAGGTGAACTATTAGAAATGTTCATATTTCTTAGAGTTTGGAAGAACAGGAACTTGGGAGTTTTTCATTTACAGGATGAAGTTTTTATGTTCCATAGATGAAGCATAAATGACGTGAATCAATGATGACAGTACATCCCCAACCACTGGGAGAATCTTTCACATGAGAAGAAATTTGCTCTGACTCTTGTGATACATCTATACACTGGGTTGGCTCATGCATTCCACTTGATAATCTCAACTTTATCGTTGGATCAGGATAGAGCATTAAAGAGCTTTGCATTTGGATTGTACCATTTGGGTTTTTCATCTAATTGCTTTTGTGAAATTGAGTTCTGGTTTTAGGTTACCAGCTGACACTAAAGGGCATAGAAAATAATAAATACTATAAACTTGTAATTATTTTTACTGTGGAGATGCCATTGAGACCATGCTGCAGTGTATCTTTTATTTTATTTTTATTTTATTATGTTAATCACCATACACTAGTGTTCCATGATTCATTGTTTGTGTATAACACCCAGTGCTCCATTCAGTACGTGCCCTCTTTAATACCCATCACCAGGCTAATCCATCCCCCCACCCCCCTCCCCTCTAGAACCCTCAGTTTGTTTTTCAGAGTCCATCGTCTCTCATGGTTCGTCTCCCCCTCCGATTCCCCCCCCTTCATTCTTCCCCTCCTATCTTCTTTTTTTTTTTTTTTTAACATATATTGCATTATTTGTTTCAGAGGTACAGATCTGTGATTCAACAGTCTTACACAATTCACAGCGCTCACCATAGCACATACCCTCCCCAATGTCTATCACCCAGCCACCCCATCCCTCCCACCCCCTGCCACTCCAGCAACCCTCAGTTTGTTTCCTGAGATTAAGAATTCCTCATATCAGTGAGATCATATGATACATGTCTTACAGTGCCTTTTTAAAGATGACTCTGAGGAGAAACTTTTCTCAGCTATTTTAGAGAATGTTCATTCTTAACAGTTATTTGCTTTTCTCTCTTTGGGTTTAAAATTTGGCAGCTGACTGCCTTTTCCTCTTTTCAGTTAGGATATTGGAAATCATTCAGTTGTCTGCCTTTAGTTCATGGGTATTGGGAATCATTCAGTTGTCTGCCTTTCTTTATTTACTTGGCATTCAGGAAGCTCAGAATAAAATTTGGCCCTTCATGCTAACTGTATATAGTAGATATGTGCATTCTAGGTTTGCTAGGTTGGCCCAGGCTCTATTATCTTCCTACCCTGTTCTTGACTCCCTCAACTATTAATTTCATTCTTTTTCACCATCTTTATTTTCCTAAGCCATCTCAAATCCTTTGCTGCCAGAGAGATTTGTATGAATCTACTCATGACATTCTTTCTTGACAATGTTCAATGTTTTTGTTTATGAGACAAAGTCCAAACAACTTTATAGCCTATAAGACTTTCCACAGACTGGTCATCTGAGTCTACCTCATCCTCCCTTTTCATTCCAGGACCTTCTGTTCCAAGACTATCCATTTAGTTTCTCCAGCAAACCATGCTGTTCCATGCCTCTGTACCTTACTTCTTATCTCTGTGCTATCGTAGATACTATTACCATTTCTTTTCATCTTCTTACCTCCCATCCCCCCATCAAGTAACATTGACACATCTCTTTTGTTCTACTATATGTTTTATAAATCTCTATCTTAAAATTAAAGCAAATACTTTGATATATTTCTTTCACCAAATCTATCTCTGTCACTAGACAGTATAAACTCTTTGAAGTCAGAAGTTTGTTTTTTAAAATGAAGAAACTTTGCATATTTCCTGGCATATTATGCATATTTGATATGTTTGTCATATGAATAATAGGTGGATGAGGTAATATATGAATGTATTATTGAATACCACAGAGTCCATTGTAAGCATTACAGTTCTAAAATGGGGCCAGATAGTGGGTACATGATTGCCCATGCTGTGCTCGTTCTTTCAATTTCTGGACCTATATTATATGAAAAAAAAAATGATAAAAATAATGGAATACTGGGATCATATACTGAGGCAATGAATTTATCTACAAAGTTTTCAAATTTAAAATATTAAAGTATAGACAGTATATTTGTGAATATATACATGTAGGAGTATTCAATTTTTATAAATATGCCAAAATTTATGTAATATCCACCTGTTGCTATGGTTGTTTTGATTTCCTGGGAGCTCACCACCATCATATTTTTTTTTTTAATTTGCAATAATAATTAGGAATGATGCTTTAACTCATATGTTACTGAATAAAACTTTAGGGTCATGAAACCCAAATTAAGTACATTGGGTCAAGTCATTGTTTCAGTAGAAAGAAATGAAACATGTAAAATAGACCTCAAGGTTTCATTTTGTAGGCAGTCAATTTCTAGTCAATGATTCTGATTTCCCAAAGCTTTCTAGGACTTCCATTTTCAGAAACAAGTAGATGAGGCCATGAATAGGAATTTTTCAGTAAGTTTTTATTTTAAAAGGATTTCAGAAAGACTTTGGAATGAAACTTAGTATTACGATATACTGAAATACAATGAACTTTTATTATTTGACTATATATTTGTGTTCTATTAAGTGTGATTTTTCTTAAGACTTATTTTGTTTGTTTTAGAGAGTACGAGTGCGTGTGCACACATGGAGGGCAGAGGGAGAAGGAGAAGGAGAGGCAGACTCCCTGCTGAGTGTGGAGCCCAATGCAGAGCTAGATCCCAGGACCCTGAGATCATGACCTGAGCCGAAATCAGGAGTCAGATGCCTAACCGACTGAGTCACCCAGGCACCCCATACATGATTTTCTGAAAACTTTAAATGTATGTAGCCTTTCAGACTCCTTCAGTTTAACTAACACTTAGTAGATGACCCTTAAACTCTTTAATCATGGGTTATAAGATTATATAATCTTACATATTGTTACATATTGAAGGGATCTTATGACTCACTTTAGTTTAACCCCTTTCATTAATAGTGATTTAACTAAGGCCCAGATAATTTAAGCAACTGGCCAAAGCTTTGACAGGATTTATGATTTGGGGGGAAGAAAAAGTAAATTCCTAGCCATGGATAAATGCTTTACTTTTGTTCAGATAGTAGTATATTAATAAAACTGCATTACATATGTAAATCACAGATATATTGAATGTGTAATTAGGACCATAGAGATAAGAGTGCTGTTCTTACTGATACAGAATTTCCATTTTACATGCTTGGCAATTCACATTAATTCATGAAAGGTATATATGTAGTGACTGGCTTAGTTTGTCAGGTTTAAAATTGTTTAGAATTTCTTCTTAATTGTCCTTTGAAAATTGTGAATTCTAGGAAATGTGATTGAAAATGTCAGTAATTATTAAGAATACACACATTGAAACATTACTTAGGGTATTAGATTAAGAAGCATAATGAAGGAACTTAATAGACTAGCAGATCAAGTCCTATATAAGGTGGGAAGCAATTATATAGACTAGCTTCCCAATATTAGTGATGATATTATATTTCCAAGTGTATTTTTTTCCTATTCCTTAGACCTGCTAGGGCTATTGCAACTATGTTACAGAACGTAACAAATGTGAAAATCATAAAGTTTTAAATTTTGTGTTAAAGAATACCATTTTAGAAAGAAGCAAAATCTGTAGATGACAATATCTTATATGTAGAAAATCCTAAAGATTTGATGAAATACTACTAATGAATTCAATAAAGTTGCAGGCTATAAAATTACACAAAAATTAGTTGTATTTCCATGCACTAAAAATGAACAATCTCAACAGAAAATTAGGAAAACCCATCTATAATAACATGAAAAAGAAGAAGGTACTGAGGAATAAATGTAACCAAGGATATGAAAGACTTGTGCCTGAAAACTAAAACTGCTGAAAGAAACTAAAGAAGATACCAGTGAATGGAAAGACAACCCATGTACATAGATTGGGATATTTAGTATTGATAGGATATCAATATTACCCAAAGTGATCTACAGATTTAACTTCATTTCTATTAAACTCCCAATGTCATTTTTTGTAGAAATACAAAAATTCATCTTAAAATACATATGGAATCTCAAGAGACCAGAATAGCCAAAACAATTGCTAAAAAAAAAAGGTTGAAAGACTCACACTTCTTATTTCAAAACATACTATAAAACTATAGTAATCAAAACAGTATGGTACTGGTATAAAGACAGACAAATACACTATAGGAATATAAGAGAGAGCCCAGAAATAAACCCACACATATCTGGTGAAATGGTTTTCAAGGATGCCATTATCACTCAATAGGAAAAGGACCGTCTTTTCAAAAAAATGGTGCTGGAGAAATTGGATCTTCACATTCAAAAGACTGAAGTTGGACCCTTACCATATACAAAAATTATCTCAAATCAAGATCTAAATGTAAGACCTAAAACTGTAAAACTCCTAGAAGAAATTACAGAGAAAAATCTTTATGACATTGGAATTGGCAACAATTTCTTGGAAATGACACCAAAATCACCGGCAACAACAGCAAAAATAGACAAATGGGACTACATCAAACTTAAAATTGTGCTACAAAAAACACAATAGAGTAATAGACAACCTATGGAATCAGACAAAATATTTGCAAATCATATATCTGAAAAGGAGTTAATATCAAGAATATATAAAGAACTTCTATAACTCAACAAGAAAATTAATTAACTTGATTAAAAAATGGCCAAAGGACTTGAATAGAAATTTCTCCCAAGACAATAGACAAATGGCCCACAAGCATATGAAAAAGATATTCAATATCACTAATGATCAGAGAAATGTAAATCAAAACCACAGTGCAATCCCTCATACCTGTTAGGATGGCTACTATCAACAAAACAACAAACAAAAAAATAATAAGTGCTGACAAGGACATGGAGAAATTGAAGACTTGAGTACTATTAGTGAGGTTATAAAATGGTATAACTGCTATGGAAAATGGTGTGGAGTTTCTTCAAAAAATTTGAATGAGAACTACCATATGACCCAGTAATCCTACTTCTGGGTATATATACAAAAGCATTTTTGAAAGCTGCATCTTGATGAGATATCTGCATTCCCATGTTTATAGAGAACTGTTTACAATTGCTGAAAGGTGGAAACAACCCAAATGTCCATTGATGAGTGAGTAACCAAAATGGTACTTACACACAATAGAATGTTATTCAGCCTTAAAAAGAGGAATTTTGTCACATGACACAAAATGGATAAATCTTGAGATGACATGCTAAGTGAAATAAGCCAGTGACAAAAAACATATAAGATTCCACTTACGTGAACTTTGTTTCTAAAGTAATGAAATTTATAGAAATAGAAAGTGCTTCTACAGTGGCTACTAGAGGTTAAAGGGAGGGGGAAAGAAAGGAGTTGTTTACTGCGTATAGAGTTTGATTTATAAGATAAATTCTGGAGCTTTGTTTCAAACAATGTAAATACACTTAACATTCCTGAATTTTACACCTAAAAATGGTTAAGATGGTAAATTTCATGTTATGTGCTTTTACCATAAATTTTATAATTAAATTCTCTACATGTTTCTCCCTTGATTAAAAATCATTACATTATCTTGAAATATCCAATAATTAAAATGAAAATAAAACTTTGCTCTCTGTATAGAAACATAATAATGTAAAAACATATGGTACAAAGCTCAACATCTGAAGGAAGCTCAGATAGGAAAGAAATAGCTGCATAGTAAATTTTACATTTCATCTATGGAAGTTCCAAAATTCTTATACTATGTTTAGTTGCTTAGAAAAATCCCTGAACCAGTTCTTAGCCTTAACACTTCACATATAAAATAGGGATGACTAATAATCTGGAAATAAGATGAAACTATATATAAAACCATATGAAAGCATAGAGAAGTAGTTTAATTTTACACACATGCACACAATTTTAGAATATATCAGCATCAAGTACAGAAAATAAAAATGTACATGAAAAAGGGAGCAAATTTGTTGAAAACTAGACAGTACCAAATTTCTGAAGGATAAAATCTTTTAAGTTTTTATCTGGATTCCTGTATAGTTAATATACAGTGTTATGTTAGTTTTAGGTGTACAATATAATGTACACCTATAAATGTACATCTATACATTGCTCAGTGCTCATCATCATAAGTGTACTCTTTAATCCCTATCACCTATTTGACAATTCCCCCCACCTACTTCCCCTCTGGTAACCATCAGTTTGTTTTCTATAGTTAAGAGTCTGTTTCTTTGTTTATTTATCTCTTCCCCCCCCCCTTTTTTGTTTTGTTTTTTAAATTCCACATATGAGTGAAATCCCATTGTATTCTCTGACTGATTTATTTCACTTAGCATAATAATCTCTAGCTCCATCCATGTCAATGAAAATGGCAAGTTTCATTCTTTTCTGTGGCTGAATAATATTCCATTGTATACACATATCACATCTTCTTTATCCATTCATCTATCATTGGACACTTGGGCTGCTATCATAATTTGGCTATTGTAAATAATGCTTCAGTAAACATAGGGGTACATATATCTTTTCAATTGAGAGTTTGTTGTATTCTTTGGGTAAGTATCAAGTAGCGTGATGACTGGATGGTAGAGTAGTTCTATTTTTAATTTTTTGAGAAACATCCAAACTGTTTTTCAAAGTGGCTGCACCAGTTTGCATTCCTGCCAACAGTGCATGAGGAGGGTTCCTTTTCTCCACATCCTTGCAAACACTTGTTTCTTGTATTTTTTATTTTAGCCATTGTGACAGGTGTGCAGTGATACTGTAGTTTTGATTTGCATTTCACTGTGATGAGTGATGTTGAGCATCTTTTCATGTGTCTGTTCACCATCTGTATGGCTTCTTTGGAGAAATGTCTGTTAATGTCTTCTGCCCATTTTTTAATTGGATTGTTTTTTGAGTGTTGACTTTTACAAGTTCTTTATATATTTTGGATACTATCCCTTTATCAGATGGGTCATTTGTGAATATTTTATCCCTTTCAGTAGGTTATCTTTTAGGTTTTTTGATTGTTTCCTTTGCTGTGCAGGAGCTTTTTATCTTCATGAAGTCCCAATAGTTTTGCTTTTGTATCCCTTGCCTCCAGAGACATGTCTAGTAAGAAGTTGCTATGGCCCATATCAAAGAGGTTGCTGCCTATGCTCTCTTCTGGGATTTTTATGGTTTCCTGTTTCACATTTAGGTCTTTAATCCATTTTGACTTTATTTTTGTGTATGGTGAAGGAAGGTGGGCCAGTTTGATTCTTTTGCATGTAGCTATCCTATTTTCCCAACACCATTTGTTGAAAACTATCTTTTTCCCACTGAATGTTCTTGCCTCTTTTGTGGAAGATAATTGACCATACATAATCATGTGTTTGTTTCTGAGGTCTCTGTTTTGTTCTCTTAATCTGTGTTTATTTTTGTGCCAGTACCATACTGTTTTGGTTACTACAGCTTTGTAATAGAACTTGAAATCTGGAATTGTGATAACTCCAGCTTTCATTTTCTTTTTCAAGATTGTTTAGGCTAATCGGGATCTTTTGTGGTTCCACACAAATTGTAGGATTGTTTGTTGTAATTAGGTGAAAATGCTGTTGATATTTTGGTAGGGATTACATTAAATCTGTGGATTGCTTTGGTTAGTATGCACATTTTAACGATATTCTTCTAATCCATGAGCATGGAATGGCTTTCCATTTGTTTGTGTGATCTTTAATTTCCTTGATCAATGTTTTATAGTTTTCAGAATACAAATCTTACACTTCTTTGGTTAGGTTTATTCCTAGTCATCTTATTATTTTTGGTATAATTATAAATGGGATTGCTTTCTTAACTTCTCTTTCTGTTGCTTCATTATTGCTGTATAAAAATGCAACGGATTGTTGCATTGATTTTGTATCCTGCAACATTACTGAATTCATTTATTAGTTCTAGTCATTTCTTGGTGGAGTCTTTAGGGTTTCCTTTGTTTTGTATAATGTCATCTGCAAGTAGTGACGGTTTTACTTCTTCCTTACCAATTTGGATGTCTTCTTTACCTTTTTCTTGTCTGATTGCTATGGCTGGGAATTCTAGTACTATGCTGAATAAAAGTGGCAAGAGTGGACATCCTTGTCTTCTTCCTAATCTTAGGGTAAAACTGTTTTTCACCATTGAATATGATGTTATCTATGGGTATTCATATACGGTCTTTATTATGTTAAGGTATGTTTTCTCTAAACCTGCTTCATTGAGTGTTTTTATCTATTGGAATGATCACATGGGTTTTATTTTTTCTCTTATTGATATGATGTATCACAGTGATTGATTCATGAATACTGAACCACACTTACATCCCAGGAATAAATCCCACTTGATCATGGTGAATGATTATTTTTTTTTTAAACTATTGTTGGATTCAGTTTGCTAATATTTTGTTGAGGATTGTTGCATCTGTGTTCATCAGAGAGATTGGCCTGTAGAGTTCATTTGTTCTCTCTCTCTCTCCCTCTTTTATTATTATTATAATTTTTTTTTTTTTTGGTAGTGTCTTTCTGGTTTTGGTATCAGGGTAATTCAGGCCTTGTAGAATGAATTTGGAAGTTTTTCTTCTTCTGTTTTTTGCAAGAGTTTGAGAAGAATAAGTATTAACTCTTCTTTATATGTTTGGTAGAATCAACCTGTGAAACCATCTGGTCCTGTACTTTTGTTTGTTGAGAGTTTTTTGATTACTGAATCCATTTCATTGCTAGTTATTAGCCAGTTCTAATTTTCTATTCCCGATTCCATTTTGGGAGGTAATATGCTTCTAGGAATGTATCCATTTCTTCTAGGTTGTCCAGTTTGTTGGCATATAAATTTTCATAATATTCTTATAATCCTTTGAATTTCTATGCTGTCAGTTATTTGTCTCATTTCTGATTTTGTTTTGAGTCCTCTTTTTGTTGTTGTTGGCTCTGGATAAGTGTTTATCAATTTTGTTGAACTTTTCAAAGAACCAGCTTCTGGTTTCATTGATCTGTTCTATTTTTTTAGTTTCTATTTCATTTATTTCTTTTTTTTTTAAGATTTTATTTATTTATTTGTCAGAGAGAGCACAAGCTGGGTGAGCGGCAGGCAAAAGGAGAAGCAGGCTCCCCACTGAGCAAGGACTAACTTAAGATGCTTAACCAACTGAGCCACCCAGGCGTCCCTGTTTCATTTATTTCTGCTCTAACTTTTAACATTTCCTTCCATCTACTGGTTCTGGGTTTCATTTGTTGTTCTTTTTCTAGCTCCTTTAGGTGTAAAGTTAGGTTGTTTGAGATTTTTCTTGTTTTCTTGAGGTACACCTATATTGCTGTAATCCTCCCTCTTAAAATGGCTTTTGAGACACACCAAAGGTTTTGGACCATTTTGCTTTCATTCTCATTTTTCTACATATATTTTTTTTACTTACTTTTTGATTTCATGGTTGACCCATTCACTGTTTAGTAACATGTTATTTAATCTCCATGTATTTGTGTTCTTCCCAGATTTTTTCTGGTGGGTGATTTCTAGTTTCATAATGTTGTGGTCAGAAAAGATGTATGGAATGACTTCAAAAGACTTGTTTTGTGGCTTAATATGCAGTCTACTCTGGAGTGTGTTCTGTGTGCCCTTGAAAAGAATGTGTATTCTGCTGTTTTAGGATGGAATGTTCTGAATGTATCTATTAAGTCCATCTGGTCCACTGTGTCATTCAAAACCACTGTTTCCTTTTTGATTTTCTGTTTGAATGGTCTGTCCATTAATGTAAGTGGGGTGTTAAAGTACTCTACTATTGATTGTTTCCTTTATGTTTGTCAATAATTGTTTCACATGTTGGGTGCATAAATATATACAATTGTTTTATGTTCTTGTTGGATTGTCTCCAAATGATTATATAGTGTTTTTGTTTTGTTTTGTTTGTCTCTTGTTACAGTTTTTAAAGTCTATTTTGTCTGATACAGGTATTGCTACCCTGGCTTTCTTTTCACGTGTTGTTTGTCCATCCCTTCAATTTCAGTCTGCATGTGTCTTTAGGCCTGAAATGAATTTTTTTTTAAGATTTTATTTATTTATTTGCGAGAAAGAGAGAGCACACAGAGGGAGAGTGAGAGGGAGAAGCAGACTCCCCACTGTGCAGAGAGCCTGACATGGGACTTGATCCCAGGACCCTGAGATCATGACTTGAGCTGAAGGCAGACACTTAACCACCTGAGCCACCCAGGCACCCCATGAAATGAATTTCTTGTAGGCAACATATAGATGGGCCTTGTTTTTTTCTTTTTTCTGTTTGTTTGTTTTTTTTTGTTTTTTTGTTTTTAAAGATTTTATTTATTCATTTGACAGAGAGAGACACAGCGAGAGAGGGAACACAAGCAGGGGGAGTGGGAGAGGGTGAAGCAGGCTTCCCACGGAGCAGGGAGCCTGATGTGGGGCTCGACCCCAGGACCCTGGGATCATGACCTGAGCCAAAGGCAGATGCTTAACGACTGAGCCATCCAGGTGCCCCTGGGCCTTGTTTTTTTTACCATTCTGTCACCCTGTGTGTTTTGATTGGAGCACTTAGTCCATTTACATTCAAAATAATTATTGATAGGTATTTATTTTATTGCCATTTTGTTACTTATTTTATGGTTGTTTTTGTAAATTCTTCTCTGTTCCTTCCTTCCCTTGCTCTCTACTTTCATGATAAGTTGGCTTTTTTTACTGATATACTTGGATTCCTTTCTCTTTATTTTTTGCATATCTATTACTGTTTTTTTGATTTGTGGTTACCATTTGGTTCATACACAACCTTTTCTGTATGTAGCAATCTATATTAAGTTAATGGTCATTTAAGGTTGAACCCATTCTTTACTCCTCTCCTCCCCATATTTTAGGTGTATTGTGTCATACTTCACATCCTTTTATTTTGTTAGCCCCTTGTCTGATATTTACAGATACTTACTTTACAGCTTTTGTGCTTCCTACTTTCCTTACTCTTGCTTATGGTGTTTATTTCCACTTAGAGTCCCCTTTAATTATTTTGTGTAGGGCTGGTTTAGTAGTCATGACTCCCTTAGCTTTTGTTTGTCTGGGAAACTCTTTACCCTTCCTTCTATTCTGAATGATAGCTTTCTGAATAGAGTAATCTCGGTTGCAGATTTTTTTCCTTTCAGCAATTTGAATATATAATGTCACTTCCTTCTGGCCTATAAAACTTATGCTGAAAAATCAGTTTATAGCCTTATGGGGTTTCCCTTGTATGTAACTGCTTTCTTTTCTCTTGCTGCTTTTAAAATTCTCTTTATCACTACTTTTTACCATCTTAATTAGTTTGTGTCTTGATGTGGACCTCCTTGGTTTGATTTATTGGGGCATCTTTTTGACTCCTGGATCTGGATTTCTATTTCTTTCCTTAAAATCAGGAAGTTTTCAGCTATTACCTCTTCAAATAAATTTTCTCCCCCTGCCCCTTTTTTCTTCTCCTTCTGAGATCCATATAATGCAAGTGTTACTATGCTTGATGGTGTTCCCAAGTTCTCTAAGTCTCTTCTCAATTTGTGTGTGTGTATATTTTTTTACTCTCACCCAACTTGACTGCTTTCTATTACTCTGTCCTCCAGGTTGCTGATTCATTCTTCTGCTTTTTCTAGTCTAGTATTTATTTCATCTAGTGTACTTTTATTTCATTTATTTTGTTCTTTGTCTTTAATTGGTTCTTTTTAATCTCATTGATTAAGGTCTTACTGATGTCATCCACTCTCTTCTCAAGTCCATTGAATACCTTTATGATCATTACTTTAAATTCTCTATGAGGCATATTACTTATCTCCATTTCACTTAGGTCTCTTGCTGTGATTTTGTCCTGTTCTTTCATTTGTGATATGTTTTTCTGTCTCCTCATTTTGTCTAACTCTGTGTTTCTGTTAGGAAAGACAACTATATCTCCTGCACTTGAAAATAATGGCCTTATCAAGAAGAGGGCCTGTAGTTCCCTGCTGTGAAGTGTTTCCTGTTCATCTGAACCTGGAGCTCAGGAGCGTCTCCTATGTGTGATGCGTGTGCCCTGCTGTTGTGGCTGAGTCACTTTTTCCTTCAGTCCAATTTTCTGCAATAACTCTTTGCTTGTTGTTAGCAGTGATTGGTCCCTGTGGTGTTAGTAGGCCTAAGGATGCCTTGGGCTTGAGTTGAGTCAGACCAGGTGTTTGCCAGAGATGAAGTAGCACCAAACAGCAGGACATTTTCCCTGTGTTGTCCCCTGAGAAGCTTTCATTGGTGGGTGGGCCCTGCAATCAGACCAGCTGTCTGCCTCCAGCCCACTGCTGGGTCTTTGTCTGACTATTGTAGGTAGTTATCTCTCCCTCTCTCTGGGGGTAGGAACCACTTTGGAGTAGTAATGGCCACTGTAAGGGCTGCTTGCCTACGCCATGACTATGGCACCACCCTATATGGGCTCTGATCAAGAGCATGTTGGAGAGGATAGATCTGCTGAAGCAGAGTGTGGGAATGGAGTGTGTGTGGGATGAGTGCAGTAGTGCTAGCAAGTTGGAGGGAACTGAGGTGGGCTGTCCAGAGGAGTGGGTTAGTGGAAGACACAGTGGGGCAGAGTGGGTTGCAGTGCTAGCAAGTTAGGTAGTGGGTCTGCAGGTGGCCCTGTGTTTATGCTGGGGGATGGTAGAGGGAAATGGTGCCTGCCAGTTCCTTTATTTCTGGAGTTCCCCAGAAATTTCTGTTCATCTAGGATAGGCTCTGAGATTAGTAAATAATTCTACCTCTTGTATGTCTCAGGCCCCTTACTTAGCTGCTGCTTCTATGCTGTATTTCTGAGGGCTCTTTGTTGTGTTGTCTCTTTAAGGGTGGGGGCTCAGTTTCCTCTTGGCCCCTTAGCTCTCCCAGAGCCCAGCTTGCTGATTTTTTAAAATTCCAGGTTTTAAGTCCTGCTGGTTGTAAGAACTCACAAAATGTGGTCCCTCTGATTTTCAAAGCCAAATGTTATGGGGATTCATCTTCCCCATGCTGGGTCCCCAGTGTGGGGATACTGTTTCTCTCCCCTCTCCATGCCCATGGTATCTTTTCTCCTGCAGATAGTACCATGAGTCCCATGAGTTCCTGACCATGTGTCCTCCCTTCCTACCCTCTTTGATGTTGCCTCTTCTCTACATTTAGTTGTGGAGTTTATTCTGACAATCATTGGATCATTTTCTGGGTTATTTACACTCATGTGAGTGTTATCTAGTTGTATGCATGGATGAGGTGAGCCAAGGATTCCCTCTACTCTGCCATCCTCCCAAGAAGTCTCCAAAGAATAAAATCTTTATAAACTTCTATTTCAAACTTGAAATTTTATGTGTTTTCAGCTTCCCCAGAGATATATAGAAATTTGTTATTAAAAACAGTTTGTCAATTTTTGAATAATTCTTGGCATTAATTTTCTTCCTGAGAAGGGTTTTATTTTAGAACCAAGAACTCTGAAAACAATATAGATCATGAAAGAGCTCCTACCTTTCTAATGCTCTTGGCAAGAATCAAAGCTCCTTTAAAAGCACTTAGAACCTCCTCCTCACACATACTTCCAGCCATCTAAAAAAATAATAATAATTCCATTTGCAAATAGATTTAATGCAAAATATGTGCCATAAAACCTGTTTTAATAAAAGTGAAATTCCTGATAGTCCATAATAGAGGTCATTACTCCTGAGAAAATCTTTCATATTTTAGCTTTCCAATGTGAGTCCTCTGCTAGATGACTTGATTGA
Organism: Neomonachus schauinslandi; assembly: GCF_002201575.2. Lineage (NCBI taxonomy): Eukaryota > Metazoa > Chordata > Mammalia > Carnivora > Phocidae > Neomonachus > Neomonachus schauinslandi. The sequence goes on along the minus strand of NC_058409.1, from coordinate 61,704,545 downwards.
TGCTAATTTTTATCAATAAATTGAATTGTGTCACATTAATCCAGTTTTCACGTGTTGTCCATTTATTTTCTGTAGAAAAAAAAAGTTAACTTTTAAACTAAAAGGAAGTCCAAACCCCATTTTTGCTAATCTTTGATTTCTCTTGAAGTGTATCCTCAGGACTCTGCTGCTTAGAAAGCAGTGTAGAGAAATGAAGTGGTATTATAAGAAGGTAAACTTGGACACCTGAATAAAGGTTGCAAAAGAGTTCCCACTTCCCAGAGCTTTTTCTTTCCCATATTCTCAGAATGCAAATTGGAAGAATGCAAACTTTGCTTCTTGGTTAATCAGTCATTCCCTCAAGAAATATTTAAAGCAATACTTTACCTCCATTATCAAGTCTTTAGAGAGGGCTAAAAATTCCCAAGCCTTCAGATAATAAGCCACAGACCACTTAAAGGTACTACAGAGAGTAGAAGTTTGGCATTAGAATATTTAGTCACAGATGGTAAATGGAATTTCCACTGTCTGTTGCATCCCAGATACAGAGATTAAATCTCTCTCCCACATTTGTCTCCACATCTTTTAAACTATTTTTTGTTCTATAAAGTTTATTTTGTTCTGCAGCATTTTAAGTTTGAGCTTTTGAAGAGATTGATACTTTCTCATTTTCCGGGGAGGAAAAGTGATAGATTGCCTTTGTAAATGAAGACTCATGCTGTTATTGTCTACAGTTCGTAGTAGTCATGTTAGATTAAACAGCATTTTGTTGTGGGCTTTTTTTTATTTTTGTTGTTTCCTGCTGCCATGCTTTTTTTTTTTTTTTTTTTTTTTCTGATGGCTTCACTGTGGAGAAGCGCAGCTTCTTTCAAAGAAGCCCATCACAATGCAAGCAGCTCATTAACTTCAGCCTTCCTCCCAGTTTCCTGTGACAAGCTGAAGAACCTTCCCTAACTAACTTTAGAGAGAGATAATAAAGTTTTATTTCCCTTTCACAGCATTTCAAGGGCAGTTTATCATGTTCTTTTCTTCCAGACAGACAGAATTTTGAACAGAAACAGAGAGACTCAGAACTTTATTTTTTAATGTCTGGATGTCATGAAATTGGAAGTTCCTATAAATGACACTTCTTTAGATTTGGTAGTTACCTTATCTTATTAAAAAAAAAAATGGGCATATCTTTGTATGCATTTGCTTCAGAGAATAATGAACCGAAATGGAAATCCTGTGACCATCTTTCCAGATTCAAGTTCTATGGCTATTTTTCTGTAGTTTTTGTTTTCTGTTTGCTAGCAAGCAGAAGAGTACTTGCCTACTATGGAACCCTTCAAATATGAATACTCCTTAGGTCTCTTAAATTCTAAAATCCCACCATTATGTATTCTTTCCTTGGGTGTGTTTCTCCACACATTTTTTAACACTGTAAATTCTTTAGAAAGGATACATACCTGAGTGATTGAATCCTTTATGCAGTCTGAATCGGCTATGTTACGCTATAATAACATATAACCCCCAAAAGTCTGAGTGGTCAAATACCATAAAAAATTGTGTTTCTCTCATGCTACAAGTGCAATGTGAGTTGGCATTATATTTGCTCAAGGATGAAGGTTCATGGAAATTCCATTTCCTTACATGTCTCCATGATTGCTGGAGCAGGAAAAGGGAAGACATTGGATTAAAAACTACCTTTCACAATTCCTCAGAAAGGTGGCATATGCAGTCAGCCAAAGTGAGTCCCATGATCATGCCTAACTTCAAGATGGTAAGAAAGTACAGTCCTACTCAGAAAGAAAAGGAATAGAATATTCATGAACAGCCCCAGTGATCAACAGCACTCTGTTGTAAATTAGTTTCTTATACCACATCCTAGCTGACAGCTACTTGGGTTAAAGAATACCAGTTTGTAGGTGAGCGGTAAAAGAAAAACAGGCTTTTAGAGTATAGAAGACAAACCTAACAGACACAGAAGAAATGTGAGGCTAGGCACCATGCCAGTGACAGGAGGGGTTATACAGAATCAATATCCCTCCTCACCAGCCTTTGGTGTTCTTCCCTAAAAATAGTAATTCTTAGGTAAATAATTTTCTGAATAATAGAACTGCAGCAAAATGAACACCATCAATTAGTACATAATAAATGATATTTACATGGCTTTTTAAATCATAATTTTCTTACGTGGAAACATTAAATTGTTGATAAAATGGTTAGGAACTACTGACCTACAGTATAAGACTTACAAGGGAACAAGGGCTGTGTCCTACATCTCCCTGTGTCTCCAGTTGCTAAGTTACAGCTGACTATATTTGTTCTAGAGCACAGAAAGAAGAGTGTGGGAACTAAAAGGCCTAAGTTTGAGTCCTTGCCTGACCACTTACTTGCTGAGTAACTATGAGCAAGTAGCTATTACTTTTGCCTACTTAGCGTTCATTTCTCCTTTTGCTGATAGTGTCCTAATCCCCCTCCCCCACCACCTGGATGACTATAAACATTCATTCAGTCCATGGGGTTCCATTGGCGTTCCATCTCTTTTCTGGGATAATAGATTTTTCAACATAGCCTTTTGCTATGGTCCCAGTGATTGTTTCAGAAAGGGGTGCATGTTCAACATTTTCCATTGGAGACTTTTTTAACCCATAGGAAAGAAAAACTCATATTTATCTGATGGCTGCTGAAAGGATATGATACAAATCCAAAGTGGTCAGCTGCCATATTGCCCAAAAAAGGGGAAACCCTGTCTGAGAAAGGAAACAATGCAGGAAAAACTCTAAATGGAATTGGGGGGGTGGGGAGAGAGAATATCAATAACAGACTAAAGTAATTGTTTGAGTCCAATGTGATTTGACTTTGACCTTTTAATTATAGGACACAATTCATGTCCTTCTCATTGAACTATTTGGAGTTGCAGTCTTTAAAACGTGAAACATCCTGACAAACTTTCCTGAGTATGTTTCTGTGTGTATAAAATGAAACATTGTTGTAATAATATGTGGATTTCCCTAAAATAACTACAGAGCCTTAAAACATATATGAAGTATGTGGAAGATTATAAATCCAGTTTGTAGAAATGTTGGGTTTTACAAACTGAGGGTTGCTGGAGTGGGGGGTGGGGTGGGAGGGATGGGGTGACTGGGTGATAGACACTAGGGAGGGTATGTGCTCTGGTAAGCGCTGTGAATTGTGCAAGACTGTTGAATCTCAGATCTGTACCTCTGAAACAAATAATGCAATATATGTTAAGAAAAAAAAGAGAAGAAGGAGGTAGCGGGAGGGGAAGAATGAAGCGGGGGAAATCAGAGGGGTAGACGAACCATGAGAGACGATGGACTCTGAAAAACAAACTGAGGGTTCTAGAGGGGAGGGGGGTGGGAGGATGGGTTAGCCTGGTGGTGGGTATTGAGGAGGGCACATTCTGCATGGAGCACTGGGTGTTATGCACAAACAATGAATCATGGAACACTTCATCTAAAACTAATGATGTAATGTATGGGGATTAACATAAGAATAAAAAAAAAATGTTGGGTTTTAGCTGCCTGAGGTACACGTTAGCAAAAATAAACATTTAAGTTGGATATCCTTGTCGAGAGCCCAGGAAATACATACGGGAGGGAGATACAGATTTGGGAGTCATCAACATAGAAGTGGTAATCAAAGCCAAAGTGATATATAAAAGTGCCCTGTCAGAATGTATGTATACTAAAAGGAGAAGAAGGGAATACTGTATATTTTAAGTTTGATAGAGCATAAACAGCAGAGGGGCCTGGGGGAGAGGGACCTTTTTATCTGAGATTGGCAAGAGAATGCATTGGCCAGTTTATGTAGGGTCTGGACCTGAAGCAAGTTGTTAAGGAACTTATATTTATCACTTAGGCCAATAATGGAGGTCAAAGAAAGGTTTCAAGCAAGAGACAAAATAGAACTTCTACTTTTATTAAGATCACTCTTGTGGAAGAAGAGAGAGTATAAGTTGAAGTGAATGATGTCAGAGATACTAATCAATTATTCTAATTATTTAAGCAAAAGATAATGAGGACCTAAGTTAAGGCAATAGTGGTAGGAATTAAGATGAGGATATGGTTGGAAGGAGATTTAGGAGAGATAATCTTACATGATTAAAGGTGTTTGAGGGCTGAGGTTGAGAAATAATTTCAGTATAAGGATTTTTACTAGAGTAATTGAAAGAATAGTGACAATTCAATTAAGAGAGGCAATACAAAATGAAGAATAAAGTTGGAGCAAATTTTGGTTTTGCATAGGATGGTACTAAGATATAAAACCAAGAGAAGAATTTGGAGTTGATTTGCCCACAAATAGGTATTAAGACCTGTGACGTAAGTTTTTGATGTTGTTATAAATCTAAGAGGTGATATAATATGACAAAAGGATGAACTCTGAGGCTGGAGCCCTACAAGGGCCAGGGCTCTGAGAAGACTTAAGAATGAAAGAACCTAACAGTAGAAGGAGAAACAGAAGACTTTGGATGCCCCCTAACACAAAGAGAATATTAAGCCTGAGACAGTGGCTGCTGGACCACCATATGTTCTGAAAAAAATAAAAACTGGGGAGAAACTTGAGAAACAAAGTGTTCACTAATAAGATAGTTCTACTCTGAAGAAGACCTGAATTATCATTCTCAAGTGAAATGTATTCACTGTTTACACAATTTCTTTAGTTTTAATTCTGCCTGGCAATAAGAAAGGACTGCATGTTTCCTCTTGAAACCCCTTCTTCTATTCCTGTTTAAATGTCCCATTCTCTGGGCTCTTATAATAACCCTCTGTGCACACTTTCTTTACACTTAAAACTCTCCATTTTAATTACTGATTATATTATTTTACTTTACTAAAAACTCTAAGGTTCTTGAGGATAGGATTTCTTTTCTTTCTTTATTCATACCACTAACTACCTGGCCTGGCTCAGAAGAATGTTTATTGAATGTGTCTCCCTAATACCTACCATTCCTTTTTCTAAGTGTGGTTTCTCTTAACATACCAATTAGAAGTCTTAACTTTCCTGTTTCTCCTACATGGTTCCCCTCTTATGTTTGCCATGTCTTAAGTCAGCCCCATCACTAATGACAGCCACTAGTCTTCATGTAGTAGACCACTGAATATGTCAACACCTCTTCTTCCATTGAACCCTGAAGGAAATTGGATGAAGCATGGCCAAACCACTTAATCATGTTGACTTTCAAAAGACCAGTGATTGGACTGCAATTCAAATGTAAAACTCAAGACTAATATATAGACAACAACTACAGTATAGTAGGAACTAGGTGGAAATTCTAGTTAACTTAAACTTTCCCTAATACCACATTAGGGTAGAATATTTAAGACAAGGGCTTTCACAAGAAGAATGGAACTTGCAAATTCTGTTAGGTCTGCATGCCTCAGTGAATGCATCCATCTTTGTAAATCTCTTTGTCCAGTAGAACACACTTGCTTCCTTTGGGAAAGTACCTACCTGATTGACAGGAAAATATCTTGAGTCTTTCCTGAGTCCTCATTCCAGGCGGTATGGGAAATGAGAACTCCCTCTTCTCATACTATAAATTCTCAGGAGATTTCAGACTATAATCAAGCATTAAGTAGGATCTCAGATTCTAGTCCACCTTTTCTACCAACAAGAGTCATGTCACAGATTTCTTTACTGGTAAATAATTCACTGTCTTCAAAATATATTATCTTCCTCTGAGACATCACAATCTAACTGCATTTTTTTTAAAAGATTTTATTTATTTATTTATTTGAGAGAGAGAGAATGAGAGACAGAGAGCATGAGAGGGAGGAGGGTCAGAGGGAGAAGCAGACTCCCTGCCGAGCAGGGAGCCCGATGTGGGACTCGATCCCGGGACTCCAGGATCATGACCTGAGCCGAAGGCAGTTGCTTAACCAACTGAGCCACCCAGGCGCCCCTAACTGCATTTTTTAAGAAAGAACTTTTTGCACATTAACAAAACTCTGGACATGCCATTATGGAACAGGGCTTCTTGTCTGCTCTACCTGGGACTTCAGTAACATTTATTGCCTATTTATTGGCTAATTCCTCATGAAAAGTGATTCCAGTTATTTTGATTCAACTCTTGATTCAGATTTTGATTTGTATCTTGCTGTGATATGGAGGTCAGTTGCCAAATCTGTCCCCTAAGAATGAATGAATGAATGGATCTTGTCTATATTAGGTATATCTTACCACACTAAATTCTTAAATAATACCTACATCCACTGCTCTTTTTAATGGTTTCATATGATATTGGTGCAACTATAACTCACTTGACTCTAAGTACTCTGTCTAGAATAAAATTGGGCTTGGTTCCTTATAGACAATGATTTAATGGGAGGGGGGCATTTATTACACATGTAAGCCCACTTGCCTGCTGGGATTAAGTATTTAAAAAGATGAGGCAGCTGTAATTGTTTGCATGCTAATTTACCATGAAATCTTTTTCCAGACCTAAGGACACAAAAGCTTTATGTTTAATGTTTTAGTCCAGTGTAACATAATTTAAAAAATCATTAGGACCAAAAAGTTTTTTTTCTTCCGTAACTTCTCCATATTTATTACTATCATCATTGCACTAATTCTTAACTATGAAACAGAAACCTAGGTTTTATCCTTTGCTGTTTTCTTTCCACCTATGTCCACCATTATGTCCAGTTTATTTTACTTTCTCAATGTCTCTAGAATTGGTAGCCACCTTCATCATCACTGATTCTACTTAAGTCCACGTCCTTACTAATCATACATGAATTATGATTCATGTATAATTCATGATTCATACTGACTTCCTTGTTTCTAATGATTTCAAGGCATTTTCCATAAAACAACTTGATGTTACTTCAATATAAATCCTTTAAGTGCTTACTATTATTGCCTTCTGAAATCCACACACTTTTGTTATCTGGTTCCTTTCAAACTCTCCAGTCTCATTTGTAGCAGTCCTTTACGCCCCAACTTTGACCTTCTTCTCTAGCCATACTAAAGTATCCAGTCATCACCTTTGTGTGTCTTTACAAATACTGTTCTCCTGATTAACTCAGGTTCCTCATCTTGTATTCGTGGCTAACTACTTCTCCATCTCCAAAACACCTGAGTGTCCTCATTGAGAAGCTATATTACACCTCTGCTTTGGCTTTGCCCAACGTAGTGCATGGGCCTATATCTTCATTTTTTTCACCAATATTGTACTTGCTTCTTTACTCCTTTGCCTAAACAGAGTACTAGTAAATTCCCATTCCATTGTAAATCCAGACATTAGAAGAGAACTGGGTATTCGAGAATGCTTATGCATTAATTCATGAGTTAAAGAATACTTTGAGGTACATTTTACTTTTTATTTTTCAATTTTTCCATTTTAATTGAAGTTTAGTTGACATACAATATTATATCAATTTCAAGTGTACAATCTAGTGATTTAACAATTCTAAACATTATGCAATGCTTACCACAAGTTTAGATACCATCTGTCACCATCAGTGTAATTTACAGTATTGTTAACTATATTCCCTATGCTGTACTTCTCATCCCCATGACTTATTTTATAACCGGCAATTTGTACCTCTTAATCCCCTTCACTCATTTCACCCTACTCACTTTCCTCTGGCAATCATTAGTTAGTTCTCTGTATTTATGAATCTGTTCCTGTGTTTCACTTTTTTTAGATTCCACGTATATATGAATCATGTGGTATTTGTCCTTTTCTGACTTATTTCACTTAGCCTCTAGGTCCATCCATGTCCCAAGTGGAAATACTTCATTCTTTTTTTTTTTTTATGGTTAAGATTTCACTGTGTGTGTGTGTGTGTGTGTGTGGTGTGTACACAAACCCCACATCTCCTTTATCCATTCATCTATTTTTTTTTGAAGATTTTATTTATTTATTTGAGAGAGAGAGAATGAGAGAGAGCAAGCACATGAGAGGGGGGAGGGTCAGAGGGAGAAGCAGACTCCCTGCCGAGCAGGGAGCCCGATGCGGGACTCGATCCAGGGACTCCAGGATCATGACCTGAGCCGAAGGCAGTCGCTTAACCAACTGAGCCCTCCAGGCGCCCTCCATTCATCTATTGATGGACAGTTGGGTTCTTCCATATTTTGGGTAAGCATAGAGGTTTATATATCCTTTCAAATTAGTGTTTTCATTTTTCTTAAAGTACTTTTTAAACAATGTGTTGTTTTATCAGTGTTAGGAAAGTGGACTATTTGTCTTAAGCACTTTATTCTTTCTCACTAGAAGATTTCTTTGAAGATCTTTATTCAGGGAAAACAGAGCAGAAGAAAATACAGTAGACAGAATTTCCCTCATTTTATGATGCTTCTTAATATTTATGTATATACTTCTCCTGGATTTACCTTTCTTTGTGCTATGGAAGTTCAAACCTTCTCTAAGATTTCTATAAATTGCTGGGGAGAAGGTGCTATATTCTCTTAATTACTTCCAGCTCAAAATGCCACCTCCCAATTACCTTAAATAGTTTAGGTATTACTTTCAATCCTGACAATTCTGTCTTTATTTCATTCTTTGTCAACCAAGGTGTAAAACTTAAGCTTTGTCTCAATTTTCTGAAAAAGTTCAGGCTCACAGGGCATTTGTGAGTAGAATAGACCTCACTGAAGTTTTTTTTTGTTTTTGTTTTTGTTTCAGGATAGTAGGTAAGGAAGAGGGTTCAGGAAAGTTTTTTAAAACCTATCCATGCTGGTAGTAAACATGCCTCTTGTGTAAGTTCCTTCAGTTATCCCTCCTCTATAAATACTCTGCAGTTCATTTCACTCTAAATTGTTATCCCATCATTATGCCATTTCAGTCCCTCATTTCTTATTCATCAGTAATTGTTATTATCCCTTGGGAATCACTGACTTTAGGTTCTAAGATTTCTAAGCCAGAAAATTCCTAAATCACAGAGACAAAAATCAAAAATTTTGTGAATAGATCCTGAGGTATAATACTATGAGAGGACATAGTTACATTCACCTACATATTGCAAGATCACTTTATCCCCCACAGCTGTTTTTATTGGTATCATTCTGGTTTGTTTCTTGTTGTAATAACTATTCCAGAAATCACGTACATATCCCCTGATGGTTAAGCTGCCACTTCTTATATTCTAGACTGTGTCATGCCCATTGAAATAGAGATGCGTATTTCAGTGGTAGTGTTGTTTACCTAAATCCCTGACTGATAGAGGACAGATGCTATGGTGCCTTTCAAGGATGTTGGTGCACCTCTCATCGGTGTATTTTGCAGTGCACTGACAAAATAAATGTCCTTTTTTATCTTCTCAGAAAATAGGAAATGTGAGAGTGGGTTGTATTCTTACCTCCCTAAAATTTTATACTCATTTACCCACACTAAACATAGAAATTTTTAGAATCTCAGATTCATATATTATATTCCAAATTTCAGTTAAACTACCATTTAAAGTTGGAACTACTCCAAGGTGCTTGACCTTATCTTAAAATCTAGATTTTCTGTGAATCTCATCCATTTAGATACAGTAGACTAAATCCAACATTGTTTCTTTTTCCCTAGAGCATCATTTTTCCCCCAAAGATAACCAAGGGAAGGTAAATACAGGATTTACGTCAGGGAACTCATTTGGACAAAAATGCTTTATAACATTTAATTAAAAAATATTTGATGGGATAAATTTAACAACTAATATAAAACAGATCTGTTGGTCTTATATTTTTTGTGCACAAGTAAATCTGAACGTGCTCTCTGCCCTTGTGCTCCCCCCACTTTTTAAATTCAATTTAGTTAACCTGTATTGTGTTATTAGTTACAGGAGTAGAATTTAGTGATTTATCAGTTGCATAGAACACCCAGTGCTCATTACATCAACCGCCCTCCTTCATGCCCATCACCCAGTTACCCCATCCCCACACACCTCTCCTCCAGCAACCCTCAGTTTGTTTCCTAGAGTTAAGACTCCCTTATGATTTGCCTCCCTGTTTTCATCTTATTTTATTTTTCCTTCTCTTCCCCTATGTTCATCTGTCTTCTTTCTTAAACTCCACATATGAGTGAAATCATATGATATTTGTCTTTCTCTGACTAACTTATTTCACTTAGCATAATACCCTCTAGTTCCATCCATGTCATTGCAAATGGAAGGATTTCATTCTTTTTGATGGCTGGGTGATATTCCAGTGTGTGTGTACATATACACACATGTACATACACACAACACCTTGTTTATCCATTCATCTGTTGATGGACATCTGGGCTCTTCCCATACTTTGGTTATTGTGGACATTGCTGCTATAAACACTGGGGTGCATATGTTCCTTTGAATCGCTATGTTCATATCCTTTGGATAAATACTTAATAGTGCAGTTGCTGGATCATAGGGTAGTTCTATTTTTAACTTTTTGAGGAAGCTCCATACTATTTTCCAGAGTGGCTGCACCAGCTTTCATTCCTACCAACAGTGTAAGAGGGTTCCCCTTTCTCTGCATCCTTACCAACATCTGTTGTTTCCTGAGTTGCTAATTTTAGCCATTCTGACGGGTATGAGATGGTGTCATTGTGGTTTTGATTTGTATTTCCCTGATGCCGAGTGATGCTGAACATTTTTCATGTGTCTGTTAGCCATTTATATGTCTTCTTTGGAGAAATGTCTGTTCATATCCTCTGCCCATTTCTTGACTAGAATTTTGTTTTTTTGGGGGCTGTTGAATTTGATAAGTTCTTTATAGGTTTTGGATACTAGCCCTTTATCTGATATGTCATTTACAAATATCTTCTCCCATTCCATAGGTTGCCTTTTCATTTTGTTAATAGTTTTGCTGTGCAAGAGCATTTTATCCTGATGAATTCCTAATAGTTAATTTTTGCTTTTGTTTACCTTGCCTTTGAAAACATGTCTAGCAAGAAGTTGCTGCAGCTGAGGTGAGAGGTTGCTGCCTCTGTTCTCCTCTAGGATTTTGATGGATTGCTATATCACATTTAGGTCTTTCATCCATTTTGAGTTTATGAGGTTGTGAACTGTCATGTTTTCATTTTCATTTCTTCCATGTATTTTTTAAATTCTTGTTTAATTTCCTGGTTGGCCCATTAATTCTTTAGTAGGATATTCTTTAACCTCCATGTATTGGTGGTCCTTCTAAATTTTTCTGTTGACTTCAAGTTTCATAGCATTGTGGTCTGAAAATATGCATGGTATGATCTCAGTCTTTTTGTACCAGTTGAGACCTGATTTGTGACCCAGTATGTGATCTATTCTGGAGAATGTTCTATGTTCTTGAAAAGAATATATATTCTGGTACTTTAGGATAAAATGCTCTGAATATGTCTATTAAATTCACCTGGTCCAGTTTGTCATTCACAACCCTTGTTTCCTTGTTGATCTTCTAACTTAGATGATCTGTCCATTGCTGTGAGTGGGGTGTTAAAGTCCCTAACTATTACTGTATTATCGTCAATGAGTTTCTTTAATTTTTTTATTAATTGTTTTATATAATTGGCTGCTCCCAGGTTGGGGCATAAATATTTACAATTGTTAGATCTTCTTGTTGGATATACCCCTTTATTATGATATAGTGTCCTTTTTCATTTTGTATTATAGTCTGGTTTAAAGTCTAGTTTGTCTGATATAAGGATAGCTATTCCAGCCTCCTTTTGATGTTCATTAGCATGATAAATTGTTCTCCACCCCCTCACTTTCAATCTGGAAGGGTCTTGGGTCTAAAATGAGTTTCTTGTAAGTAGCATATCGATGGGTCTTGTATTTTTATCCATTCTGATACCTATGTCTTTTGATTAGAACATTTAGTCCATTTACATTCAGAGTTATCATTGAAAGATACAAATTTAGTGCCATTATATTACCTGTAAAGTTGCTGTTCTTGTAGATTGTTCCTTTCTAGTCTTTGTTGCTTTTGGTTTCTCTTTTCTGCTCAGAGGGTCCCCTTTAGTATTTCTTGCAGGGCTGGTTTAGTTTTCACAAGTTCACTGAGTTTTGGCTTGTCCTGGAAACCCGTCATCTCTCCTTCTATTCTTAATGACAGCCTTGCTAAAGTATTCTTGGCTGCGTATTTTTCCCATTTAGCACATTGAATATATCATCCCAGTCTTTTCTGGCCTGACAGGTCTCTGTGGACAGGTCTACTGCCAGCCTTAGGTGTTTTCCTTGTAGGTTCTTTGCCCCCAAGCTGCATTCAGGTTTTTCTCTTTATCTTTGTAATTTGCAAGCTTCGCTAAATATGTCCAGGTTTTGACCTATTTTTGTTGAATTTTGAGGGGGTTCTTGTGCACTTAAATGCCTGTTTACTTTCTCATATTAGGGGTTCTCAGCTATAATTTGTTCAAATAACCTGCCCCTTTTTTCCCCACTTTTTTCCTTCTGGGACTCCTCAAATAGAGATATTATTTCACTTTATGGATTCACTGAGTTCCTTAAGTCTACCTTAGTGATCTAATAGTTTTCTTTGCTTCTTCTTTTCAGCTTTCTTATTTTCCATCATTTTATCTTCTGCATCACTGATTCGCTCTTCTGTTTTGTTCATCCTCATTTTTATGGCCTCCACTTGGGACTGCATCTTGGTAAGAACATTTTAAATTACAGCCTGACTAGATTTTAGTTCTTTTATCTCCACAGTAAGGGATTCTCTAGTGTCTTCTCTGCTTTTTTTCAAGCCCAGCTAGTATCCTTATAATCATTGTTTTAAATTCTAGCTCAGACATCTTACTTATAATCATATTGATTAAATCCCTGCCAGTGAGTACTACCTCCAGTTCTTTCTTTTGGGATGAATTTCTCCATCTAGTTATTTTGTCCAGAAAAGAACAGAAAGAAAGAGAATACAACAAAAACAACAACAACATCAATAACAACAGAAAACAAAAACAAAAACCTAGATCCTGGATATGTTTTGGTGTGCTTGTTAAAAGAAACTAGAGCCCAAAATAAGAAAGAAAAAATGAAGTAACTAAAAAAAAACTAAAATACTAAAAATAATACTAAAAGACTAAAGAATGAAAATACAAAGAATGCTCTATATGGTTTCCCCCAAGAGCTAAAACTTTGCAGCCCTCTGTGATCAGTACACTTGGTGAGAGTGAGTTGTTTGTGCTGGTCTTCTGGGAGGAGCCTGTTGACTGAGTCTCAGGTGGACTTGCCCTACTGGAAATGTGGCTCCAGTGTGCACAGTGGCAGGGCCCAGTGCAAGTGTAAGTACCGTCCTGCTCCCTGAAGGCTTTCAGTGCTGATGGTCAGGATGAATATGGTTGTGCTCCACTCTCTGGCCCTGGAGCTGAAAATTCACACCCCCCTCCCCACTCCTCAGTGAGCCCTCACAGAAAGTGATGAATCACTCTTGTCTCCCTGGTTTCCATCAGAATTCTGTGCTCATCTGGCCTGAGCATTATTTTATCTCAGGCAGGCAACTGAATTTCAAAACTCCAAATTGTAGGGACTCCCGTTGTGTGGACCCACACTCTACCCACACTGAGGGGGAATCTCACCAGGCACCTGCCAGGAAAGCAGTTACACAAGCATGCAGCCTTCACAGTTTATGGCATTACAGAGCAGAAATTTGGCACCTAGACTCAGTGTTATCATTCAGCTTCCCTGCTCCTATGCCTGGGAACTCTGCCACACTCAGGCACGCCCATTCTTCTTGTGACCCCAAGGATCTTGAAACCATGCTGTCACACCTGAGATTCTGCCCCACTTCACTGCCTGGGCACCTTTAAGCCAGGTACATCTTCCACTGTAGCGGACTTCTACAAGTTCCTCTTTTGCCCTCCACTGCTGATAATACTTTGCAGTAGTCTCCTTGAGCAGGCTCCCTTCCCTCTGCCATATCCTCTGCTATATCACACCAGATTCAAGTCTCCAAACCTCCTCCTTTCCAAATGGTGGTCTCTTTTCTATTTATAGACTTGCAGCATTTGTTTTCTTAGACCTCCAATTGATTTCTCAGGTATTCAGAATGATTTGATAACTGTCTACTTGTATCCAAGGGACTAGACAAACTTAGGGTCCCCCTACTCCACCATCTTAACTCTTCCTCTAAAGCGTCACTTTTAGAATCTATATGTCTTCTCCAGCATTCTAATAATACGTTATAGTTTTGCAACTCTTTGAACATATAAGCTTTGGCTTCTTTTACCAGATAGTATCTGATTTTAGCTAAAAATATGGAAGAAATGAAAGACAGTAGTGAAAGAGCATAAAGGAAAATGGAATTTGCTTCCAAGCTACTTATCTCAGGTACAATCATGGGATCTTTAAGCAAGGCAAGCCCAGCCTCAGTAGATGGAGGCACGAAGGATAGTGAGAGCCTGCTTCTGTTGTCAAGAGAACTCATTAGTTTTGAGATAACAGACTGTATGTGTTCATCTGATTTTTATCCAGTGTTTCATTCAGTTTGTTTCTCAGAGCTTTGGTCATTCCAGATAAATACCTTATACTTCATAGAAAAATATTGGAAGGCTATGAATTAAACCTGTGCCTGATTTCCAGCTACATAACCCTCTGTGATCATAGAGACAAGGGTTTATATTAGTAGAGTCATAGGAGCTGCTTGACCCTCTGTGTATTTCTAAAGCCAGGAATTTGAAGCCTGATCCAGCCATTTTCTTTCTGTACTTCCAGGTGCAGTCAGAGTTGCTAGCCCATCCTGGCATTTGCAGTCCTTATTCCTGCTCCCTTGGTCTCTTGCAACAGTAACTTCATTCACCAATTGTTAGTATTTAGTAGGCACTTTACTCCAGGTGACCTCATAAGAGAATTTAAAAACTAATTAGCCATCTTATGCTGCAGACTTGTAGTAAGCCTTTTCTCCTGGAAAACACCTTAGCACTATGTGCTGCTAGAAAACATGTCTAGTCCTAAACACTGAATTAGTCAAGTTTTAGTAAAGAAAATAGGAATCACTGCATGCATTTTAAAGGGGAGACAGATTTAATGTAGGACTTGTGTATTTACAAACTTATTAGAAGGGCTGGAAAAGTGACTTCTAGCCTGAATGTCACACTCACTATTTACCACAACCATTTTTAAGGCATTTAGGTCTTTTAAGTATTGGGTTTCTCTCCTCCCTAAGTTGTACATTTTAACATTTCCAACACTGTGACACAGCACTTCTGAAAGGTTGTTATTAAATTGATGGCATGTTAGAGTTGTGAAAATATAGCATTTATTATCTAATCATCACTTAATTTCCATTCTGTCCTCAGCAAGTTTCTCTTAAGTGGCATTCAGTTTGGTTTCTCTAGTAGCCTCTTAGGATGGTTAACTTCTCATCCCAGCCACAGTCCTAATCCCCTTAGTTTTTAAATGCCCTCTTTCTTCAGGCATATACCTTTCAGCCCCTGTTACACTCAATTCCACATATATATGAATGTAGAAATGAAAGAATAATTCTTTAAATATCCACCATATATTGGAAAAATTTTATTGATGAAGCATCAAGTGAAATTTTAATTATGAAATATCAGATGCCATTTGTTCATCTCTAAAGTAGTACCCCATGAAAGATATAATTCCTTTTTCTTTCTTTGTTTATTTTTTTTTTAGATTTTATTTAAATTCAAGTTAGTTAACATGTAGTGTGTTAGTTTCAGGTGTAGAATTTACCGATTCATCAGTTGCCTATAACACCCACAGCTCATTACCACAATTGCCCTCCTTAATGCCCATCACACAGTTACCCCATCCCCTGAAACATCTTCCTTCCAGAAACCCTCAGTTTGTTTCCTATAGTTAAGACTCTCTTATGGTTTGTCTCCCTCTCTGTTTTTATTTTATTTTTCCTCCCCTTCCCCTATGTTCATCTGTTTTGTTTTTGATTTGATTTAATGGCCTTTTCCACATAATAAAAGGCAATGGCAATATAAAATTTTAAAGCTTTATTAAGAAGATTAGGCAGGGATATTATTGGGGCAAATACATATATAGAGGAAGGGTTATAATTAAACACTACTTTGATTGTAATGTTCTTTATTTGGAAGCCTTCAGTGGATCCCATTATATTTGGTGTTTTAGAAGGAATTTGAGTCTGTAGACAGAAGAGTCAAGCTCAGAGCCTGAAAGTGCTGCCTTAGGATGATCATAAAACTCCTCTAACCTTCACATTTCTCTTCAATAAAAGTGACGATAGAAATACCCATCTCTGAGGATTGTTAGAAAGATTAGAAGCAATAAAGAGGTTGTAGAGGCTGACACTGTGTCATCCAGTAAGCTCAAGAATACAGAACACCTATGTTCTTTTAGCCTACATTGCTAATACACAGCCCTAAATGTAGGGAAGAGGACAAATATTTCCTGCTGATAAGAGCAAGGCATTTAATATTGGTGAGTTCTAAAAGTAGTATATATTTGTTTGAATAATCTAATTTCCCTCTGATGTACTTTTTGTTTGTGCTTGCACAGCATGAATTAAAATTCCATAAACAATAAGAAGAGATAAAAGGACAGAGACGGTATTGCCTGAGAATTTGCTTCTTGACATTGTTCAATTAATAAGCAGGGTGAAGTCCATAACCTTCAAAAGACTGACACGGGGACATCTCCTTTCTATGCAAATTTATATCATGAAAGAATGATTGGTATTGCTTTCCTACTGTGCAACAAATTTGTTAAGTGGAACTGATTGAAAATATCATGGCATTTCTCACAGACATAGGGCATGTAAATCAGCTTGCAAATTGAATGGGATCACAAAGAATCATTTGAAAATGACTCTAAGATTGAAAGTGTATGAAGCGGTACGTAGAAAGTAGATGCCAGCTAGGACTCAAGTAAATGATACATAGACCCTGAGAAAGGATCTGTGCCCATTAGGTCAGGTGCATTGGGTGTGCAAGGGTGTAGTGCCTGTGTATTATGTTTGAAGAAAACATATTAAATAATTTCATATTCAATGTTGAATTAGAGAATTGTGTAAAGAAGTATTTGTGAAGTATATTGAACCAACACTCTGAAACCACTAACCATGTTCAGTGAATTTAATTTGAGGGTGGAGAGAAATGGTGGGAAGGAATTCCTAATTTCATCACCAAGTAAAATAAATGCTTAGTGCCAGGTTTCTCATTCCACTAAAGCCAGATTCACAAGATATTAGAGTCAGGGTGGCCCTCATGGCAAAGGGACCATGACACTTGACTGCAGCTGTCAAGAACTGTGGGTTCATCTCCTGACTTGATTGAAAAGAGGAAAAAATGAGTCTGCCTCAAGGGAGGTTGCATTTCTGACTTAATAGGGGATAAAGGAGAGAAAATCCGGAGGTACTAGATTTTATGGTAGGATAGTTGGTTACTATGTGTATATAATTCACAAAATCTATTAACTCAAATGGATTGTGGAGGTCATTGATTCCAACCCTCTTTAAGTTCATGACTCCCTTCAACAAAATCACCAGTAAGTGGTAATTTGATCCTGCTTGACTAACTCTGCTAATAAAAACTCACTAAATTTGTGGGGAAACCTGTTCAATAGTTAGAACTTTGTAATTATTCAGGATCACTTCTTTATATATGACTAGCTACTTCAATATACCTTTTACTTGGCTCTTTCTCTCTCTCAGACACACACCCTCTTGCCTTTTATCTATAGGCAAAAATAGACTTTCAAAAGGTACAGTTATTATATTCTTTGTAATCCTCTTTTAACCGGACTAAACACTCTCTGAATTAGTGAAATGATACTTTCTCCTAATGATTGCAGCAATGGCAACATAAAATTTGCCCAGCAATTGGTGCTGTGCTTGGCTTGCCACATATAATTCCTACAATCTCATTTTTACCAGATAATGAAAATGAAGCACAGAGAGGCAACAACCGCCCCAGTTGACACAACTAAACTTTGGTGCCAAGATTTAATTCCAAGCTTTCTATATGCAGGGCCATTGCTCTTAACTACTCACTTTTGTGAACAACAACAACCACAAGATTATCTATTTTAACACTTTTCATTTTCTAAGAAAATAACTCAAATAGAAAAAAAATATGAAAAGAGTCTATAATAAAGAAATGATCAGGAAGGTATAGTTGGTATACATAAAAATCAATAGAATTCTGTTGTTCATCAGTGGATCAGGATTTTATTAATGAATTCCTCAAAATTTAGTTGAACTCAAAAATAAAAAAAAAAAAACAATGAAATTTAGGGAACTGTCAATCTAGGCAAAGGGTAAGGAAATGATTAAATTTTTACTTTTTCATATATAAGTAATAAAGTGATTCAGAAGCTAATGACATAGTCAACCATCAAAATATTCACTTTATGTAGAAAACTACCGAAACTGAAAATTACATGGATTTTACAAGTAAGACTAGCTTAATTAAGCTTTTGACTTTGAGGCTCTGCAGTTTTATCGAGGGGGCTCCTTGTTAGAGCCACGGAGTGGGAAATTTTCTCAACTCTCTATTCATTACATACTATGTAATGAGCCTAGTATCTTTTTTTTAAAGATTTTATTTATTTATTTGACAGAGAGAGACACAGCGAGAGAGGGAATACAAGCAAGGGGAGTGGGAGAGGGAGAAGCAGGCTTCCTGTGGAGCAGGGAGCCCGATGTGGGGTTCTATTCCAGGACCCTGGGACCATGACCTGAGCCGAAGGCAGACGCTTAACGGCTGAGCCACCCCGGCGCCCCTGAGCCTAGTATCCTATGCAATTGCCACTGTCAAGAATCAGGGTATTATTAATAGATGTTCTTCTAGATCTTCTTGCCATGTACAGATACTTCAGAATTTACAAATCAAGATTTAATAATGGAATAAAACCTAGATATCACTCTAACAGCAATTTTAATCAGCCACTAAATGTTACTTAATGAACTTTTCACTTTTGAAAATCTTGTAAATAACTTATAATAGCCTTCCTATAAAATGAATGGTCTCTAGCTTCATAACATATGTAAAATAGTTCATATTACTAACCACAAACCTATGTTACACCCTAAAAATCAGTTTTAAAAATGAGAATAGAGTATATGCCAGATTTTTCCCCCTGATGAATCATGTTACCTATTATTCTGTCTTTTGACACTCAATCAGTAATTATGTTAAATAACACTTCTTCTCGTGACTAAATTTCTCTCAAATTATAAAATGTCTTTGGAAGCTGCATTAATATTTTCGTGTGATCACATCACTGATTAAGAGGAAGCTCCCACCTGATCATTTTACCATCCATAAAAAGGGTTCTTTAAAAAATTTTCTTTATCTTCCTTATCTGTCTCTACCTTAATTCTGTCAGTAACATTAGCATTCGAGAGCATCATCCATAGATTCCAAACATCAGAACCATCTTTGCCTTTTCTCTTTCACTTACAATCTCCCAGAACAATATCTGTCCCTCTATAGGCTCACTAAGGCTCACTAAGCCTTACTCAATTATGCTTTCATCATAGCTCTCATAAATGTCCTTCTTTACTATTTCCAGTGGGGCCAACCCACTCCAATTTATTTCCAGACTATTCTAATAGCTATTTCATGTTCTTCCTGACCAACCAGCCAACTTTCTATTCAAAAAAAACTTGCGAGAAAAACTCTCCTTGGCCTCTATTATTGACAGGCATGGTATTGATAATTAAAACTTTAAACTCACCTAATGAGTCATTGAACATTATATCAAAAACTAATGATGTACTATAAAACAAAACCAAACCCTTAAACTCTGCAAAAAACAAACAAAACAAAAAATGTTTCCCATTGTATCTACGTTTCTCTGAATGCTACTTACTCATTTATTTCAGAGATAGAGAGAAAGGTGGGGAGCAGAGGGAGAGGGCCAAGCAGATTCTGAACAGAGCTCAATGGGGGGCTCATTCTCATGACCCTGAGATCATGACCTGAGCTGAAATTAAGAGTCAAATGCTTAACTGACTGAGCCACCCAGGCACCACTGGTTTGTTATTTAAATACTTAATGTATTTTTTTCTAATTTGTTTATAATCACTGAGTTATATTTCCCTTATATTTCCCTAAAACTGGTTTGCCAGATAAGCAAATTGCATGAAATCACCATACGTTTATTTATGGTTCAATTTCTCATCTTAAAACAAGAACAGCAATAGTACCTATCTCATAGTGTTACTGTAAGAATTAAGGGAGCTAATATATGCAAAACATTAAAACAGTGCATGGCACATGGTAAGGTCTTAATAAGTGTTGGCTCTAGCTATTATTTTATTTGCTTTTCTTCTAACTTACTATAAATTTGGTCTAGACAGGAATCTTGTCCATTCCCTGTAAGTAGAGCCAATAGCACACCTGTTAAATCCACACATGGATTTAAGGCACCAGATTACTGGTGATGGGATGTCTGTCAGCCAGAGCTAAGGATTCCAAATGCCTATATACATGTCTAACCCAAACATCAATTGGATTACAATCTTCTGTTAACTGATTGAACTACAAACATAACTTATTCCAGAGCAGTGTCTGGATAGCATAAATGAAGTAAAAGGACTTAGAGTTGTCTGCATTAAAATAAGAGAAGGATTTTGGATCTGGAAATATTTTGCTTTTTCCCTTCTGGCAAAACATGCCAGCTACCTGTGGAAAGATGGGAAATAAAGGGATGATTAACATTTTTTAATTTAATTTTATTATGTTATGATTAACACTTTTAAGGAATGGCTTATCACTTCTAGACAAAATCGAGCAATATGCACTGAATTTACTGCCTAAAACAACTAAAAGATGAACACATTTTTATGACAATAGTTTTCTAGACACTCAGCATCAGACAACAAAGGATAGTAATCCCTGAGAGATAATAAAATAGGTGAATCCTAGAAATGGTCCAGGAATGTTATATCCAGCTTCATGCTTTGAAAAATTTTCCAGGATATGGCATAGGTAGAGGGACCTATATGGAATCTGGTGGGCTCCAAAATTTGACACAGAGCTAAAATTCAGAAAGTTGAAGAAGTGTTAATTGGCAGATCAGGGTACCAGAGAAAGAGCTTTGCTCTGGAGATCTGCAAAGGGTCTCCATCTAGTGGTTAGCTTCATGCTAATCAGAGCATGTGTGAGGAAACTACCCAAGGTAGGAGGTGAACTACCCAAAGGTTTATAGGTAACAGTGCCAGGTACTCACACAGGCTTGCAAACTTTGATTCACAGGCATTAGCATTGAGGAGAATGTACAGAAGGGTTTTGTCTCGGGAGTGGGGAACAATTAGCTCTAGATTGGGCACTGTTCCTGTCTCATGTAACACATTTTAAAAGCAAATTCTGAAAGGGTCAAACTGCCTCCAAATAACTTAACTTTCTCAGAACATAGCTCCTCAATATTTATAAAAATATAAAGTTATCTAGGGCTCAACAAGGTAAAATTTACAGTATCTCACTCTAATAAAAAATTATCAGGTATGTAAAACACAGAAGAATAAAACTAAAAATGAGAAAAATCAGTCCAACTAAACTGACCCAGAACTGACACAAATGTTAAAATTAGCAGACAAGAACATTTAAACAACTATAACTGCATTAGAAATGTATGAATATTTAAATAAAGCCATAGAGGATATGGAAAAAAAAAAGACCCAAGTAGAACTTCTAGAAATGGTAATTACAATGTGGAGGATAAAGAATGAACTGAAGGGATCTGCAGCAGATTAAACACTACAGAAGAAAAATGTCAAGCGCTTGAATACATAATGAGAAATAAGACAAATATATCTGCTTGTTACTACCACTATTCAACATTGTACTGGAAGTAAAGTAGGAAAAAGAAATTAAGGTACTCCAGATTAGAAGGAAAGAAATACATCTGCCTTTATTTATAGATATGACATTCTATGTAGAAAAGGTGGTAAGAATCTATACTCAAATTAGTAATTAATATCCATTTGGGATTATTCATTGTTAGTATACAGTATTTTTTGAATAATATCAAACACATGAAATAGTAAAGTACAAATTTGACTAAAGATATAAATCACCTTTACACTGAAAACTACAAAGCATTGCTGAGAGAAATTAAAGAATACATCAATAAATGGAAAGCTATACCATATTCATGGGGTGAAGGACTCCATATTGTTAAGGTGTCCATTCTCCCAAAAAATGATCTGTAGTTTGAACACAGTGACAGTCTCCAGAAGACCCTGATGTAGGAATTGAAACTGATTCTAAAACTCCTATGGAAATGCAAATGACCTATAATATTTTTCTTCATCAAAATTTAAAACTTCTCTTTGAAAGACACTGGTAAGAGAATGAAAAGATAAGCCATCCTGGGGGGGGAATTATTTGGAAGTCCTGTTATCTGGTAAAGGACCTGTTTTTAGAATATATAAACTCTAAAAACCCACTAAGGAAACAAACAACCCAACTAAAAATAAATGAAGGGAAAATTTTTGAATAACCACATTACCAAAGAAGATATACAGATGATAAGGAAATGGAAAGATGCTCTATGTCATTAGTCATTAGGGAACCACAAATTTGAACCACAATGAGATTTTACTGCACAGATATTATAATTATTAAAATCAAAAAGATCCACCATACCAAGTGTTGGTGAGAGTACAGGAAAACTGGAACACTCAGATACTGTTGGTGAAAATGTAAAATAGTGCAACAACTTTGGAAAATAGTTTGGCAGTTTGTTGAAAAGTTAAACATATACCTACTGTGTGATCCAGCCATTCCACTTAAGTATTTACCAAGAAAATGAAAGCATATATCCATACAAAGAGGTGTACATAAATGTTCCTAAGATAGCTTTATTGTAATAGCCAAAAGCTGGCAGCAACACAGATGTCCATGAACCAGTGAATAAATGAACAGATTGTAGTTCATCCCTATAGTGAGATGTTACTTACAACAAAGTAATAAAATGTTGACATACACAACAACATGGATAAATCTTAAAATAATTGTGCTGAATGAAAGAAACCAGACAGAAAAACTGTACATACAGTATAATTATGCTTACATAAACTATAAATGCACACTTATGTATAGTGATACCAGCAAATCAGTGGTTACCTGGGGATAGTAGTGTAGATGATAGGGAGAAAGAGGATGGGGAATTAAAAGGGGAACTTTTTGAGGAAACTTTTGGGGATGATGGATATGTTTAGTATCTTGATGGTGATGATTTCACAGGTGTATATATAAGTCAAATTTTATCATTATACACTATAAATGTATGTAATTTATTATTTGTCAGTTACACCTCAAAAATATGTAAAAACCTGGAACACCAAAGAAAAATCATGAAAATCATATGCTGTTGGAATACTGCAAATGATTGCTATAGGTATTGAAATATGCTGATCTACAAATCAAACTTTTTTTTGGAGGAAAAGACTTAGGCATTAGAGGAAAAAAAGATACCTCAACATTTTTCATTTAAAATTTTTAAAAGAGAATTGATGCCCCAAAATAACCCCAGCCTGAATTATTATTTTCTAATTACAGGTAAAAAATATGTATATTGTAATGATACAAAAATATTGTAAATGCCACATACATTACTATGTTATACGTGTTCTCAATTTCAACGTCCTTTATTATCGTCATTCAGTAGACAAAATGAAAAAAGACTTCAACTACCCAAAAGTATTATTTTCAATTGAATTTGAAATGCATTTTTTTGTGTGCCTCTGAGTGTTAGCTTATCAAGCATAGTGTATTGTTATATTTTAGCCCATTCTTGGAACAGAGGGTCTGCGTTTCGTGGCAGGTGGGGCAGTGGTGAAAGGTATAATGGAGAATATGGTGTTTGGACAAAGAAAGGGAATTGAAGCAACTCATAGTGCTGGGCTGGGCTGCTACAAACCAGTGGGAAGGTAGAGGACAACTGGGACAGTTGACATGGGAGGCAAGGCAAGCAGAGGGAGAAAAGGGGAAACTACGCAAAAGGTCCAGCTGTAATTTTGAAGTTACACCTTTGTTCTTTTGTCCTGGATCATTCCGACAGGGGCTAATATACTGCATATTTGCAGAAATGGCTCTTGGAAGTGAGATATATAAGCAATGGAACTGTGCTTGTATAATCCACTAAAGATAGACTATACTTTTGAGTGAAAACCTGGAGAAATTTTAATCTGTAAATATCACAGTCTATTTTTATCAGCAGGCTATGACCTAGTGTTTAGATTTATGCTGTAATATCTATCATAACTCCTTGTAAATGTATCGAGTCTCGGAAGATTATAAAATGATAATGTTTGAACCTCATGTAGGAGTGGCCATTCTGCTCAATTTACTCACCTGTGTAGTGCCAAGTCATTGCCTTTAACTAGGAGAGAGACCTACCTTAAGTTTATGTTTTAGTAAAATGTGTTATTGGCCATTTCTTAGCAGAGGTTAAGCAGAATAAATGCTGAAAAGTAGGAAATTGATACTCTGTTTAAATAGAGAAATGAGGGTCAGTATCAAGTATAAAGTTTACCTTGCTCATGCTGTTGTAGTATGGTCACAGATATCCTCTTTATGATAGGTGTTCAGTACACGTTCTCTTGTAAGTCACATTTGTGGGCTCATCAAGGTCCTGTGGGTCTCGTTCCATGACGTATACTGTTACTAACCTCTTCTAACCTCCCTCACGCTCCCTAAAGTGTTTCCACAGTAGCTTACTACAGAGGTTCCCTTACCCTAAAAAGTTATTTTTTTGAGTGGGGTAATTTTAAGATGACCTCAAGCCTGGCTTCCTTTCAGACCATCTACTTAGCCCAGTGGAAAAATCCCTTTGTGGGAGTGCAGGCTGCTCCACTTTTGCAATTTTCTCTTCTCTTTTCCTTTAAGGACTACTCCAGGTAGTCTCAGCCTTTCAGAAATTTCCAGGAGAAAAAAAAAAGGCGTTAGTCTCTACATTAATATATATTCCTCCCCCGTCCAGACTCTCAATTCTTCCATTGTGCTCCATGCCAGTGGGAGCCCTGCAATGTGCTTTTATGTGTCAGCATGTGGAGGGCACAAAGCACCCAGCCAGACTCTTGTGGCCGGCACTGGCAGTCCCACTCATTGGTTCTTTTGGAGGCTTCCTCTCTCTGCTGCCTACTCTCTGAACATGTGTTCTCCTGAAACACAATGCTGGCTACCATGTCTACAAAACAGTGCCCTTAAAAATTCCCTACATGAGGGAACTGCCTTCTTGTGTTCTTTTTTATAGACTGGTTTGTGTAACATCCTCCAAACCAGTCCCCTTATATGGGGTTAAGGGTAAGAGGATTGGTGGGCTCTACATAAACCTCAGAAAGAGTAAGTGACCATCCCTTGGAGCTATCTTTAGAATAATGGTCCTGGGATAATATATACTATTTTCCTTATCTCTTTAAGGAAATCATGAATACAGAAAAAAAAATCCTTCCAACATCGTGTTCCAAGTGCTCTTCACTATTTGAATTTTTTTCTCTGTTTTCATTTTTTTTCATAATCATGAGACAACGTTTAGAAATATATTGTTTTGCTTGTTTACAATATTCATTTTTAAAAAAGAAATAGGCAATTTTTTCATATAGCCTCATGTTTCAGAGTGAAATTAAAAAAAAAAAAACAGAATTATAAAACTAGCAGATTGTGACTTGGTCATGACAAATTGTTCATGCAAGTCAACAGAAGAAACATTAGAAAAGCACAAAGCCCAACAACAGCAAATGATACGATTTTAACCTCTATGCATGAGTAGTAGCTGACCTTGACAGAATGAATGTGATTTTGGATACTGGAAACCACTGTATGTGTCCTGGAATGCTGTAGTAGACTGAAAACATAGCTGCATTGTTTTATAGCTTCTTTCATTCAGAGATGATGTCTGTATCCCCACCCTTTAAAGCTGGGCTTGCTTTGCGACTTGCTTTGACCCACTGTGTGTGGTGGAAGTGACACTGTGTGAGAGTTTCAGAACCTCAGCTTTCAGAGGCTTTGTGGCTTTTGTTTTATCTTCTTGGAACACTACCCTGGCATGTCTGTGTAAGGAAGACAGTCTATCCTCCTGGAAGCTGACTGGCCACATAGAGTAGACACGAGGTGCCCAGCTAGCAGGCAGTGTTAACTGCCAGACATATTCACATGCATGAACCCAGAAGAAGCCAAAAGACAAACTACCCAACAAACCCAAGGAATCATGAGAAACCATAAAACATAGTTGTCCTAAGTAACTAAGTGGGAAAGTGGCTTGTTACACAGCGATAACCTAAGAAAAGGAAACAAATCCCAGATGACCCTAGTCTCTTAATGTAAGTTTACAAATGTACGTTTCACTATGTGGTAGAAAACACATTGTCCTGTATAAGAGTGACTGGGGAGTGAGTATTCTTGGGTAAGTCATAATTTCTATGGGCCAAATTTCTCATCTTTTTATAGTTCTGTATGCAGTGCATATACTAGCATCTTTCTGATCCTTTCACCACTAGCAATGACTGAATCAATCTCCCAGAGAATGTAAAAGAAAGTCAGGGCTATCAGCACTACTGTTTCTCTGGCCAGGTATTCTCCAAGAGTCCAAACCTTCACAGACCTGTTGATCACAGATCTTGATGAGAGTCCTGAGTGTGGGAAGGGTGAGGAACACATATTTCTGTACATATGCAAAAAACATGCAAACATACATGGGAAGACGTACTTCAGAACACTGCTTCAAGACAATAGGGAATCAGGACCAGAGCATATGGATTTCAACTTGGTAATGGCTCAGGAGAGCGTATTTTGAGTTCTTAGGCAAGCATCATAATCATTGACCCTGGTGCTATAACAAGATCAGAGACCCTTTTCTGCAACTCACAATTTTGAGGTGACACTCCTCAGAGGACAGAATGAATGGCTCTACTAATATCTGTTCATGATCTATACGGTCCATCTGATCATCCTTTTTTATGCTTCCCAAATTTGAGTAGCAGATACTCTTCCTATCTGTAGGGTTAACTGTCTAGTGAGAAGGCAGGTATTGAAAACAAATTGCAGTATTGTGCAAGTGTTATACTAGAGGGGGGCAGAATGCTCTGTGAACACAGAGAATGGATGAATAAACCCTGAGACATTAAAGCTTCCAGAAAATGTGGTTTGTAGGATTAAAGAGTGACTATGACCTTGGTAAGTGGAGAAGGGAATGCATGGCATCCATCCTCCAGCCTATCAGTCCATGATTGTGGGAGAGATTAATCAAGTTCAATGTATTTGATATAAAATAAAGTCAGATGTGTGGATTCTATTATGGTTTTCACTCTCAAACTAAGTATGTGTTCAAATAGCATAGATTTCTGGTCTTAAATTGTATTAACATGCCTTGGCTTAAGACTTGGTAAATCCTGTGGCCTTTAGATAACATCAAAAACTATTAAAATGCTAAATCTGAACATTTAATGTATAATATGGTATTTAATGTATCTTTGTGCTTTTCATTGGACAAGATCTAGTATCTATTTTTGTATCATGAAGGATTGCTCATGGTAGCTAGCAGGCTCTAGATATAAACTGTAAAGAGATTGTTAAGTAACATGTATTTGTTACATATGACTCAAAATAGCTAAACCATTATCAATTTTGCTGATTGCCCTAACATACTTGCCCAGATGTTTTAACTCAGGAAGAAGGGAAAAAAAAAAAAAAAACACTTTGAATGATGTCAAAGTTTATATCCACAGAAATTTTTTAGTTATGGGAAGTCATTCAGTATTTATAACTTACAGTATTTCTGGACATATCCTATTGACTTACACTTTAAATGTACTGAAGAGATTGTCAGATTTTAATTAAAATTTTCTGTTATAAAATGCTCCAAAAATTCCTAGACTTTCTACTCTTCACTAGGAATCAATGAGTTGGAAATTACATGAGCAAGACTGGTACAAGTATTCAGATTCTCAGCCTTATATTGTCATGCTCCATTAACAACTTCAGAGAGCTCACTGAATTTTCTAAAATTAAGTTTTCAGAACATTTTTTATATTAGTCAAGCTGTCCCTCAAGCAGATCATTCAAATTATTCATGCAAGTAAAAAACTGATCCTTGTTAGAGACTGTAAGTACATAAACTTTTGCCATACTTTAAACTGAAACTATTTTTCTGTTCAAGAAATGATTGTTTCTCTTCTTCCAATTATAGGACTTAGAAGCTGGGTTGTGTCTCCCTTTCCACCCACTTGCACTTTTTTTTTCCTTGTTCCTTCCTTTTTTTTTTCTTTTTTTTCCTTTTTCTATATTTCATCCTTCTCTCTCTAAATACACATGCACACATGCACACAATTACGTTCAAAATGTTAAAATATCTTTGTTTTAGTCTTTTATCTTAAGCCTATGTAATATATTTTTAATACGTTTATTTAATAGAATGTGTGCTCACTTACAAAGTCATGTTGTAAGACACAAATTTGACCTGGAATCCAATATTCTAATTTATTTGAATATTAGAAAATATCCCCTGTAAAATATCAGCAGCACCATACCAATTTTACACATAAATTTAACAGTATTGATATTGAAAATATTCTAAAATGAAAAGGTGAAATACTCTGAGGAACTGAGAGTTTGAAGCCATACTAATCCTAATATGTATATTACATATATAATATTTATATATAACTATATATAGCCACATGTTTATTACACATATAATATGTAACCTATTAAATACATATTTATGACCATATGTAACTTAGAGTCATATGGGTTATGTATGTAACAACTTTATATAACCACATGTAGTTATATGATGATGAGAGGAAATGAAATAGAGGAGAGTGTCTGAAAATGCAGAAAAAGCTAAAAATTATTAGCAGTGCATAGTTGGTTAGCCTGGCTATATTTCAAGGCTCTTCTTGGTAAGTTTCAACTCAAGTGAATATAGTCCTGTTTCTCCACACTGCCTCCCCAAATGACTGTGTCTGATTTTGCATTTAAAATATTAAAAAAAGAAGAAAGAAAAAATAACAAATAAAACAAAACAAGGACAACAACAAAAAGTTGATGGAAAACTCCGTGACATATTAACTTTTGTGTGTAAAGTAAGATGGCTATAGCCTATTTAGAATTCGGTCATATTAAACACCTCTTGCATCTTGCATCTCTCACCTTTAACCCTTCAGTTCAAACCAGGCCTGTCATTTCTTCTCTCTCTTACTTTTCTTTTCCTTTCTGGGAAGTAATCTTTCTTCTCACAGCTACGGTCCAAAGCCCAATTTTCCTTACTATGAACATTCACTTTATGGAGATTCTAAGTCATGATTAGGTTATTTTACAAACACAGCTTTATCACCAGTGACCCAAATGGTACAGTTGCTGGGAAGAGGTTAGAAAGAGAATTCAAAATAAGAAATCTTGTTTTTGTTAAGATTGAAACTATTTTTGTAATGCTTTCCTTTATCCAGAGTCTCATTTATTTTCTATGTCTTAGTTAATTTGTAAGTTTATTGGGCGTAAAACATCTCATATTCTAGAATACCAGTTTTGTCTTCTAGAAGACAAAAAATACTGAGATCAGATATTTCCCAATTCTGAGACCATTTAATTACAGTTAGGTGAGGTTGAAGGAAAGCAACAATTTTCATCCACCAAACACATTTTATTTACTTCTTGGAACTGACCATGAGGTTCCTAAATTTCAGAGCAAAAGAAATCTCTCCCTACGTACTCTGTAGGCAATTTTTTAGAGAAATAACTTTTGTTTTAGGATAAGAACATTTACTATTATAATATCATGAGGTGGATCAAGTATTCTGTTATTTATGGGCATGAAGTAGAAAACTCTTGGTGAAGAAAAGAACAGGAAAGACTCAGATGTCTTCCTCCCCTACAAATTACAGAAATAAATTCACCATATAACAAGTGAATGCCGTGTTATTCCTCCAGTTGAAATACCTAATATTTTCCAAAGAACGTATATAACAAGGAAACCATAGCGTTGTATACTTAACTATGTGGCCTGAACACTCTATTGTCAACTTTAACCCCGGAAAGGAGTATTAAAATTATTGTCACTTGCAGATTACCTTAACAAAAGTAGGCCTTACTGTTAGCAGCAGCCTAAATACAAAATGAATCTAAAATCTTTTAGTAATGGAAGCTCTAGTGCCCCAGACAGAAAGCACTCAGCAGAGCATCACTGTCTAAACACATGCTTTCAGCACAACTCTGTGAAGCATTGAGAATAATTGCATCCTATTCCCATTTATTATGCTTAAAATCATAGCTCGCTACACATTGTACTCATTACAGCCACGTGCTGTAGTTCAAATAATAGGTAAGGAGCATAGCAAGGGACTTACTTTTCACATGTCATAATAATTACACACTTCTTGTGGATACTCGATCCACTAATTAACTATCAAAATTTCAGATCAATGCCTGCTGCCTGGATTATTTTGATACATATCCTTGGCATGTTCCTGTCAGGAAGAAAACAGAACATCAACAAACCACAAAGGACGCAAATTTTCAGGTGTTTTGAGTTGCCATTTAATACTTCCTTATAGCTATAGAGAAAGGAAATTATGGTAGAGTGTGATAATATTTTTTGAAGAAAAATCAGAAGAGGAAAAAGATTGAGAGAAAAGAGGAGGGAAGGAGAGAAGAGGGAGGGGAGGGAAGGAGGAAGGATAGGAGGAAAGAAGGAAACTATAAAAATAATAGGGAAAAAGCCTACTAGTACAATACTGTATCATAAATATTGGCAAGATACGTCTTCTACCATTTAAAAAATACTCTTTTGTTATTCAAAGACATTTCTCTCCTTGATTGATCAGCCATTGGCCATTAGGGCAAAACCTAATTTTAATAATTTTAAATTTATTCACTTGACACAAGTTGGAGTCGTGAATGGTTTGCTGCCTATAGAAGACAGCATGATTTCAAACCAGTGTTTTCAACCAGCTGTTAAGTTGCATTGAACTCTGACCAAGGGAAAGAAAGCCTGAAGGGGATTCATCAGTAAACAGGGAAGTTATTTAATAACTGCAGAAAATCAAGCAGTTGCCCTACACTCACAACAAAACAGAGTAAAAGAAAGAAAAAACTTTTAAGTCTATGCTTATTGTATTTTTTTAAATTTTGAAGATATAAATTGACTTCCGTTTCCTTTTTCTTTCTTCTTCATCCTCCCTTCTTTAATATTAAAAAATCAATGCCACTTGGCTCTCCTTGATTTATTAGAAATTTAGGAAGAATGTGTTACCAGAGATATTTCAATGTTAAAACTTTTTTTAAATTACATGATGAAAGGGGTGCATTTTAGGTAGTCACATATTTTTCCTGTGATTCCTGAATTGATATCATAAGGACAACCACATTTTAATGGAAGGTCACATACTAATCAGCTGTAATTAGTTATAACCATGGGATTATTCTCCATATCAGGAATTGTTCCTCAAGCAGCAGAAAAGTCGTTGCTGACCCATCATCCATGTGGGCTCACTAATGTTGCATGGAGATGGGCAGGAGAGCCACAAAACCTATGAGGCAAGTGTTTGGTAGAACAGGGCTTTGCCAAAATGCAAAAAGGAAGAAGGATGGAGAGAGGGAGCCATCTTTCCTCCTTAACTAATTTGCAGGTTATATCTCCCTAAATTATATTATGTATACCTTCTTCACTTGTGCCCCAAATGACAGAAACAATAGTTTGTTGGTAAAATAAATGACAACTTCAGTATCACACGGATCTATTTGGGAAGGAAAAATGACAAAGGAATAGCGTTTGCCTCATCTGTTTGAGGGATGTCCATATCAAAAATTCAGAAACCAATATAATCTGTACATTGTTCTGTTTTTATCAGTGAATCCAGAGCATATGTTGCTGCATTTTCTCTTCACTGGCAAAACCTGTTTACAAAAGAGCTATTGAACACTAGAATACTCTTAGAGTAGATAGCCTGATTATGTCCATTTCATTTTCTACCCACCTGGGAACTGCAGGCATCATACTTAGCTCTGTAAGATTTGGAAGTGATAAAGTACTCTGTGCTAAAAGGTCTACAGAATACCATGGATTATCACCATCATTATCTAAATATTTTAGTCCCTGAGACATACTGTGAAAACCTCTGAGAAAATAAATGGAACAGGCAGACATTTTTTATTGTGAACCCCATACTACCAAAGCCTATCATAACGTTTTAAACTATGTAAGTAAAGGAAATTTGATGAGTTAAATCACATAATCTCAATAAATCTGAAAATAAGTAGATACTATGTAATGCACTGGATAAATGCCAATGCCCTTTAGATTAGAGAATAAGTAAATTAATGAATAAAACTGCCACTTTTTAAAGGAATATATGTCAATTATATTGGTAAGATTAGAGTGTTGCTTAAGGCACCATTGCCCACACCATATAAAATAGTTATTTTTCTGAAATATTTATTTTCTGATATTCAAAAAAGGCCTACAATCAGGAATTATGAGAATTTATCATTTTAGAATTGTTCCACAGAAAAATTTCCCCAGGGGCACCTGGGTGGCTCAGTCGTTAAGCGTCTGCCTTCGGCTCAGGTCATGATCCCGGGATCCTGGGATCGAGTCCCACATCCGGCTCCCTGCTCAGCGGGAAGCCTGCTTCTCCCTCTCCCACTCCCCCTGCTTGTGTTCCTGCTCTCGCTATGTCTCTCTCTGTCAAATAAATAAATAAAATCTTAAAAAAAAAAAAAAGAAAAATTTCCCCAAGTATTGAAGTCTAATTCAATTATAAATTAAAAAACTGAATTACTTAGAGACAATTAAATTTGACATGCATTTTATTCTTCAATTAGTTGCCAGTTTTTATTACATTTGAATGTGACTCACTGTAAGAATTCCATTAAAATTAAATTTTAAATTAGAAAAATATGCATTTTCAACTTTTGAGTTTTATTATTTACTTCTTAAGGGAACCTTCTTTCATGTATATCCAGGCCAAAACTTTGCTAAGAGGCGATTTTTTTTATTAGCTTAGATTTAAATAACTTATTGAAGAGTCTAAAGACAAATCTCATTAGACATTAAAACTATTCACCATGACTTTTTCTTGTCATAACATTATTTTTGTGATTCTTGGTTATTTAAACATAGATTCCCTATGTACTTTAGAAACAGCCACTAGGGTTGTAAATAATGGTCAAAGGCAGAACATACTGAATGTAAGAGAATCCAATTTCATATTTTTGTCCCAGATGGTTGTACCAAGACCATATTTAGATTAAGGCAATTTCTTTTTCTACTCTGATGCACACAACCTTTTAAAATGCCTGCAACAGAGATATGGGTTTCAATATGAATTGCAAATGACCTTTTAAGGCTTTAAACTATTGCTTATATGTCTTAAGCCATTGCAGAGTTTCACAATAGGGAAACTTTGTGCTTTTCAGTGTTCTCTGTGTTTACATTCATGTATTACTTTGCATTCCTAATATTCCCCTCTGCACATGTTCACATGTTCATTACCATTCGAGGATATAAACATGATGTGCATGGAAACAAACTACTAAATATTCTTCAGAGTGACTTGGGTGCCCACTAACTCTGAAATCTCCCCTATAAGGTCTCTTCTGAACATCATCGCCAGTTAGTAATAGCAACTGAGAGACATGGAGCCAAGTAACATCTGCCTGGTTGGAAGTGACAGACAAGCTCATATGCAAAAATGAATGTGTTTTATCATAGGTGGAACAGGGGAATATAAAATTTGAATAGCTAAAAGGAAAGAACCAAAAATGGAAAACATTTTTTAAAGTGACAAAAGAGCTATTAACACTAGAATGCTCTTAATATATGTGAATGCTCTTTAATAGTGTCTTGACATCACAGCATCAAGAGTAGGAAGGGTAAAATGAAGGAGGTGAAATCGGAGGGGGAGACGAAACATGAGAGACTATGGACTCAAACAAACAGGGTTCTAGAGGGGAAGGGGGTGGGGTGATGGGTTAGCCTGGTGATTGGTATTAAGGAGGGCACGTACTGAATGGAGCACTGGGTGTTATACGCAAACAATGAATCATGGAACACCACATCAGAAATTAATGATGTATGGTGATTAACATAACATTAAAAAAAAGAGGTAGAGTTTATAGATTTTCCCATTATAACTAAGATGAAATAAGTATTTCATCAATTAAAAATATTTTATTTTTAAAGATTTTATTTATTTATTTGACAGAGAGAGACACAGCGAGAGAGGGAACACAAGCAGGGGGAGTGGGAGAGGAAGAAGCTGGCTTCCCGCAGAGCAGGGAGACCGATGCGGGGCTTGATCCCAGGACCCCAGGATCCATGACCTGAGCCGACGGCAGTCGCTTAACGACTGAGCCACCCAGGTGCCCCTAAAAATATTTTAAGCACTAATTTCTGTATATTGATCTGAGAATATAGCATCCTACAAGTGTGATGCTAAATCCAAAAAAAAGGAGGGCACAAGTCTTGATAAGTCAAATATTTTGTGACAAGTCATTTCATTTCAATTACGTTTGCCAGTTATGGAGAATTTTATTTTAAAATGAGTAATCTGACCATTTTAATACATTGTGGTAAAGGAGCTGGCAGAGTACAAAAATCAGTGGTGCTCAAATTGGGAAAAATATTTTTATAATAGAAAACGCTGTGCTCACCACTGATCTAAGCATTTCAAAAATATTATCTCATTTATTACAAAAACCCTATGAGAGAAATATCATTATTATCATTTGCTTTATACAGATGAGGAAGCTGATACAAATGTTATATAACTGTTCTTTGTGGTTAATAAATAGCAGCATGAGAACTTGATCCAGGCAGCCTATGCTGGAGCCCATTCTCTTTACCTCTATACCCAGTTTATCCTGAAAAATGTCACATTAAAGCTTACAGGGGAAAAGAGAGGCATAGGGGAGGAGGCGTACAGATTAGACCACAGAAGGCAGAGGAGTGGCAACTTCTCTTTGGAAAGGAGATAAGAAATAATTGATGAACACAGATATTGTATGGAAGGGGTTCTGAT
The DNA here is from genome assembly GCF_002201575.2 of Neomonachus schauinslandi. NCBI lineage: Eukaryota > Metazoa > Chordata > Mammalia > Carnivora > Phocidae > Neomonachus > Neomonachus schauinslandi. Next base: position 61,669,724 of record NC_058409.1, on the reverse strand, counting down.
TTGGGGGATTGAAAGCATGCTGTCAATCATCTCATTCTCTGAAAAAAAAAGAATAAAAAAGAGAATACAGGACTCCCCGATTCCACTTAGGTACTGTCAGAAAAGATTTGAAACAGCTGTTATGGGGAATATGTTTGGGAGAAAAGAAATAATTAAAAGAAACACTGAGATGTAGTGGGGACTTAGTTTTGGGCTCCTTAGTATTGCAAAATAGTGAGAGTACAGTAAAGATGTTCATGTGACTTAAGAGCTGGGGTGACCTGTCACTGAAACGGAGACATTTGGTAATTTGAGAATGTTCTAAAAAATTGAGAAATGAATGGTTTTAGTAGTAAACAATAGATTTCGTGAACATGTGGTAATGGGAGGTGTAAAATTAAATCTAGGTATCTGAGTCTTTGACAGATGGACGATTGTAGTCAAAGCGTTTGGATGTCAAACTATACAATTTACCATCGTTGTGAATGATACACAACCAAAAACTATAACAGATAATAAGAAAGAAAAAATGGATACCAAGTGCTACTTACATTCTCTATTGAGAGAGATTGTTGAGGGAGAAGGGCACTGGGAAGCTAGGGGGAATGGTGATGCACATGAGAGAAAGAAGGCTGTAATAGGCACACTCTAAAATTTAGAGTCTGACTCTGTGATAGAACCTTGTACTTGAGAACAGTGAATCCTTTGAGTAACTAAGAAAATCGTGTTCTGGAATTGGTGAACAGGGACCAGGTGCATTTGCCTTTTCTTAGGGGGAAAGTCACAAGCTAAAAGAGAAGATAGACTTCCTTGGGGCAGGCTCTGTAGGAAAGTGCTATTTTGGAAGAGACTGTGGATTGCAGACATAGAAATGTGATGAAATAGACAATTAGGGAGAATATTTCTGGAAAAGAAGCATTGTTCCCCTAGGGTAGGAAGTGAAGTGGAGAGAATTTGCTCATTTACAATAAGAAGCTCCCTGGTTTGCAGAAGAATAAAGAGGTCAAGAGATTCATAGGGAAGAAATGATGATTCAGGGAACAGTACAAAGGACAAGAATTGTGCCCAAGGGCAAGTTTAGCCAATAGTGAACAAGTACAGCTAGAAGTTGCGACTTGGTTGCAAGATAGAGAAGGGAAACATAGCCGAGCCAAAATGTGTTCATGAAAAAAAGTGCAAGGGTGAGTGGTCTCCATTTAATACAAATATTTCGGTGCTAGCATGTTGGAGCAGACACAGTGAAGAGTAGCAGTTTGGAAGACTAGGTTACAATATTCCTGGGACATAGCTTAACCTCAAGTATGCGAGTAAGGAGAAGGAAGGTTGGCTGACTCTACAGTAACAGTCCAGTGAGCTGTAGAACTTTCCTGTATTTTCAAAGCCCCCAAAGAAAGGCATTAGCCAGTAGTAATTTTAGAATTCTTTGAAATTATCATCTTTCACATTCATTCGTGTTTTAAATATTTTAGGTCAAGGTGACCTTCTGAGGTTTAGGCTTTAAAACTTTCATTTCTCCCCAAAATAGTCAGTGGCACTGTATCTTATCATATGTGGTATCAGTAAATCTGACTCCATGATGAGACATTTGCTACACAAATCTTTTGTTACTTTTCACCTCACACAGTACGTAATCCTATATAGAAATAGTTTCATGCAACTACAAAAGAGATTTTATCTTGAGCAGCACTATTTCTGCATTTTATTTGCCTCTGTAAAACATAAAAGGAGGAATTTTTCATCATTGGTTCAATTTTTCCATGTGGGTTGTTTCTATGTTTGCCCCCAAGGCTCTTTAAAGATTTTTTTTTCTGTCTCAGCTAATCTTCTGAAATTCTGTGATTTCTGTCACCTAACCCATGTCTTCATGACAGCAAACAAATGTTTCAACAAGAATAATTGGTTCCTGGAGGAATGGGAGGCAGCATTCGATGTCCAAACAGAATCATTAAAGTAATTCTTTGCATTTGGAAACACTGAAGGGAATGTTTCTGAACCAAATATTTTTATAACATTTCAATAGTCAAAAATATTATATAACCTTACCATGAAGTTAAAAAAATAAAAGTAAATTGTGTGCAGCATTGCGAGCTCTCTGGGACCGCCCACACCTGACTCTCCTTTCAACATGTTCTCTAGAACTTTTCTGGAGACACCTATCCTTCTCTCTCCCACTCCACATCTTTCTTTATGATCCCCATACTAAACTCTGTCTCAGAGACTGAATTAACATTTTACATTTGGTTGGTAAGAACAAATATCATGAATTCTCCATTATTTTGACAGAATTGAAATTGCTCTGGTGATTCATTAATCAGCTTTTCAAATATGGAGTGGGATAGTGAATATACTAATTGAAAGTCAAGAAATAGAGCTTAATTGTTTAATGTCAAAAGCTCAGGGACAGATTTCAGGTAATTGCTAGGAAGCCTATTCACATGTGTTTTAAAATATAAGCACTTGATCTGGGTTAAACTAAAGACACTTTTTAATTATTTGGAAAGGGCTTCTCAGGCACACACTTCAATTTGAATTAAATAAGTAACTTAAATAAAATGATCTGCTTGTGAATAAAATTTTAATTGAAGGCTGCTGTAAAAGTATAGAAGTGAAAACAAATTACATGTATGTGAAAAGAAATTGCCCTGTTAAAAACACACATTAAAAAGAAATTCTAAGAAAGCAGTGCCTATTACCCATCTTGAGGACATAACTTGTTCTTAATACTTTAGAAGAACTATTTATTTTACATTGGTAACTCATTTGAAAATGATACCATCTCTAAACTTTCAAACTGAGCAGAGGAATTTGAAAATTTAGTCTCAACTTGAGATCCTAATTTTTATTAGAACATATTAAAATGGCCTACATATATCGAGGGTATTTTACATATTTTCATTTGTTTTCTTCAGTCGTAAGTCTAGGAAATGAAAGGCTTGGAAAACCTGGAGGTTGAGTAAGTAGTTTTAAAATACAAAATTCTAAATGGCTTCAGTAGTTTCTTCTATTGAGAATAACTTCAACCTTCCTTATGTTCCTTTCCACCAAGATGTGTTGCCAGTACTTTGATTTCAACACATCCCCCAATGAACTTTCAACACAGCTCCTCATCCAAACATGGCCCTCTTCTCTCCTTTTTCGACCATATTTCTGCTGATCGTACCCTCTCTCAGTAATCAAAACTCAAAACCTGGCAGTGTGTGTGTGTGTGTATGTGTGTGTGCGCGCACGTGTGTGTGTTGTTTTTAATAGACTTATTGTTTAAAGCAGATTTTGGTTCATAAAATATTTACCAGAAGATACAGAGATTTCTCATCTACTTTTTGCCCCCGCACATGCATAGCCTCACCCATTGTCAGCATCCTCCACCAGGTGGTATGTTTGTTATAATCAATGAACCTACTCTGACACATCATTTTTATCCAATGTCTGTAGTTTATATTAAGTTCACTCTTGGTGTTGTAAATAATATAGGTTTGGACAAATGTGTAAATGACCTGTATCTACCACTATAGTATTATCCGTAGTAGTTTCATTGCCCTAAAATCCCTATGTCCCATTTATATGTCCTCTATGCCCCCAGCACCTGGCAATTACTGATTTTTTTTTTTTTTTACTGTCTCCACAGTTTTTCCTTTCCCAGCATGTTATACAGTCAGAATTTTACAATCTGTAGCCTTCTTTCACTTAGTAATGTGCATTTAAATTTTCTCCATATCCTTTTATGGCTTAGTAGCTCATTCTTTTTTTTTAGTGCTGAGTAATAAATACTCCACTGTCTAGATGTGTGCCAGTTTAACCATTCACCTACTGAAGGGCATCTTGATTGTTCCCAGGTTTTCATAGTCCTTAATGAAGCTGCTATAAACATATGTGTGCAGGCTTCTGTAGGGATATAAGTTTTCATCTCTCTTTAGTTACATACCAAGAAGCCCAATTGCTAGATCATAGGTATCATTTCCAGAATTTAGTTTGTTGTTAAATGTTGAGTGAGAAAACAAGATGTAGATGATTCTTTCTTGTGTATGTAAATGTACATTAGAAATATAAAATATTAAAGATGTAGATATCAACATATGATTTACATATATCAAACTCAGGATAATTGCAATGAGGAGGGTGATGAATAATACAACTTTTAGTTTTATGTTTGTTTAAGATTAAAAATGAAACCAAATTTTTTAGTTCTGTGTGATGGGAATATAGATGTTTAATATATTTTGCATCATTACACTTTTTAAAATCCTTTCCCCCAAACTAAAAAGATTATATATGTAAGACAACAGTGTCAAAGACTAAAGGACAGAAAAGGGAATAGATGAATGGGAAAATATAATTAATCCAGGACACAGTTAGTACAGAATGTATACAACGAAAGACTCTGTAGTTCAAACCATACAGTTACCAACTTCTTTCTCTATAATATGTTTGACTTTAGCCTGGTCTCACCATTCCCATTTCCCCTATCCTGTTTTCCAACCTCATTATCTTTGTTGTCTGGACAACTATCCAGACGCTTAACTGACTGAACCATCCAGGTGTCCCAAGAAATGAACATCTTAATTTTAAATGATATTCAAGGTCTATTATGACCTGGTACATGACTTTCTTGATAAAAATACTACCATTGCGGGGTGCCTGGGTGGCTCAGTCATTAAGCGTCAGCCTTCGGCTCAGGTCATGATCCCAGTATCCTGGGATCGAGCCCCACATTGGGATCCCTGCTCAGTGGGAAGCCTGCTTCTCCCTCTTCCACTCCCCCTGCTTGTGTTCCATCTCTTGCTGTCTCTCTGTCAAATAAATAAATAAAATCTTTAAAAAAAAAAAATACTATCATTGCTACCCAGATCTATCCTGTTTTTCTTTTCTCCTGTCTTATCTACGGTCTTCAAGAATAAAAGCCTTGCTCTATGTCTCTATACTATGCTAATCCACCTACCTTTTACATTTTAAGGTTCTACTCAAATGCCATCTCATCTGTAGAATCTTTCCCAGTTTTGAATAGTAGAAGTGCTATTTCCATCTTCTGCTTTTTTATAAAAGTTAGTCTAATTTTCTTGTTTATTAATTTCTGCTTCATAACATAATTAACATATATAACTTACCTTTATTCCAGCATGTGAGATCTTGGAGGATGGTGTGTGTGTACTTATTTATCACCTAAAATACATAGCACAGTATGTGTACTCACTAAATAATCAAAAATATACATTAGTTAAATGTAAGAAATGTTTCATTCAACCAAATGTCATGCTTCTTCATAATGCCATTTCTCATGATAATGCAAGCAGCACAGTGAGTTCTGGTCATCAACAAAGTCCACTTGCAGCCTTTCGCATGGTGCAACTTTGTACCTTTGTTGCTCATCAGTATCAGTAGAACCCTTTCTTACCAATCACTAAAAAATGCATCAATAGTGAAATTGAAGAAAGAAAATTGGCAACTGTCAACCCTTTTCTCTCAAAAGGCAGTTGGACCAGCATAATCATTTATCCATAGTGTCCCTAAAGACGACTGGACTCTTCATCCCATGAGTTGTGAAATGGTGCAACTTTTACTAAGACAAAAACACCCTATCTAGTCACATGTGATTTTAGAAAATAGACCCATTGTTTTCCAATACTTAAACTGATCCTTTAATCTCATCCAGTCTCCTTTGTAATAAAAAAATATTCAAGATAGCCATTTGAAATTAGACTTTAGATTATGAACAGAAAACAGAATAAGACTGCCTATAAGTTGCCTATTGTCTTTTTCACATATATTTATAAGGTGTTTATTTTTTTCAAGAGTAATATAACCATAAGGGCTCAGGTTTACTCTCTGAGAAATAAAGCAACATGTAACTAAACTCCCTCTTTTCCAGAATAGTGTTAGTAATGCATCCAAGTTACACAGTTTTGACTTTTATAAGGCCCTATTTTGTGTATGACCAAGTTTTATCTCACAACAACACCATGAATTAGGTAAGGCAGTAATGACATAGACAAATTAGAAAGATCACAAAAAGAGAGTTTAACTGACTTATCTATATTCATTGGTTGTAGCAGGATTTAGAGAAAATACAGCCTCACACCTAAATGACAATCCTAACATCCACTCAATGTTTTACTCTATTTTCTTTTTGGTATGTCATCTTGTCACTAGACTGTAAACTCACTAAGAGTAGAGATCATTTTTATCTTCCCCAAAACACTATGTATATAGGATGATTCATTGATTTATTAAGTGTAATACATATTATATTAAGCATATATATTTCTCTCCTGTTATCTCCATTCGACTACGGAAAGTAAATGCTGCTTTAGTAGTTAACATAGAAATCTAGTATCCATCCTCCTGACATTGTGTCAAAAATATCACAGAAAGGAATTTAAAAGAAAGGCTTATATAATTAATTGTTTTTTTTTGCAAATAAAAATATGTAAAATTACATAGAAATCTATATGTTATAAAATGGAAATCATCTTTATACCAAGGTATAGTTTTGGTATACACAAGAGAGTTATGTTTTACATGCATACGTATTTCTGCGTTAAATTTGAATCACAATCTGCATATCACTTTGCAGCCTTCCTTTTTACTTGTTCACTTAATAATTCTTTTCATATGTCTTTAACTATAGCAATATACTAACAAAATATTTAAGGGTACCTTTTAGACTCTGGTTTCAGATTTATACTTTTTGACCAGTACTTAAGCATTCATTCTACTTGATTTAACAGATGAGTTTTCTGTTTCCTAGTAGGATGGTATACCATTTTGGGCAAGAATTGAAAGTCTGGGATACACAACAGAGAATAAATTTGTCAATATTTTTAAATAATTAAGGTGATCAAAATAAAGAGTTTTAAAAATTGTGAAACAAAAGAGATTTGAAAACGTATATATGTAATTAGAAATTTAGAAGATTTTTTAACAGCTCACAGGAAAATTCGTGAACTGTAAAAACTGAAGAGTTATCCAGCATACACCTCGAGAACCAGTGTTAAAAAAGAGAAGGTTTATGAACACTGTAAGAGTGAGATCTAATAAATGAGGGAAAAGTATTTTAGAAGTAATGGCTCAATATTTTCTGTTGAGAGACATATGCACTCAAAATCAACAAACAGTGAATGCAAAAAATCAATGCACATCTAAGTATATCATTTTAAGACTAAATACCAAAGATAAAATATGTTAAGAGACTAGAGGCAAAAGATAAATTACCTAATAAGATTTGACTGTTCAGTTCACAGTAACAAAAACAGAATTGAGAAGGCAGTGGAATAATTTTTTTCAAAATGCTAAGAGAAAAAGTCCATTGAAAAAATATTTTCAAAAATTTTGACTGATATAAAGGTAGTTTTAATCATACCAGAATTTGGGAAAGTTTAGTAGTAATAAATCTCAATAAACAATCTTGAAAGCATGTTTTTCAAGGAGTAAGAAAATAGTATAAATTCAAATTCTGAATACAAGAAAAATTTGGCAAGTAAAGAAAGTGGTCATCACTTGGGTAAATCTAAACTTGTATTGACTACAAAATACAGCATAAGAATGACTAATAATTAGAATAAAAAGGAGAGAAAAACTAGAACTATGATATTTGATTAAAATACCATGTGAGCCAGAAAAAGAATGATCAGAGACACTTTCTATAGTCCTTTAATTATTTTAAAAAGATATGTGTTAATACAGTTTATCCTGTATTAAATCATGGATGGAATTGAAATACCAAAGAAAACCATTAAAAGAATAGAAACAGAATGTGTACCTAACGAATGTGGGAGCAATATTATATAAGAAAATATTTTGGTCAATCATACCTCAAAAAGTAGTCTTTTTTTTTTTTTTTAAAGATTTTATTTATTTGACAGAGAGAGAGATAGCGAGAGCAGGAACACAAGCAGGGGGAGTGGGAGAGCGAGAAGCAGGCTTCCTGCCGAGCAGGGAGCCTGATGTGGGACTCGATCCCAGGACCCTGGGATCATGACCTGAGCCGAAGGCAGACGCTTAACGACTAAGCCACCCAGGCGCCCCAAAAAGTAGTCTTTTTAAAAAACTATACTTTCAAAAAGGTGAAAGAAAGCATGAAATTGTGATTAAAAATCACACTTGAGGTTATATCCATGATAGAATAGCTGATATCAAACTAACCTTCCCACAGAAGACAATTATACCACGTGAATGTTGGAAGAATGATAAGTAATAGAGACCAATTTATATATATATATTAAACAAATGTATTACACGTATACATATAAATGTTTATAGACACATGTTTATAGATACATCTTATGTATTATATATGTATACTTTGTAAGCATTAAATATCATACATACATACATATATAGAAATGTTTAAAAATTTTTAAGAAACAGCCATGACAACCAGACTTGAGAGGCTAAGAATCGGGAGAACAACACATTGATGGGAGCCTTGAATTATCCTCGGGTTTTCCCCTTTGGAACATCTGAATATTTGAGTTAAGGACGTAAAACCCAAATGAAAGGTTCATGGTGGTATCAACGATCTGAGGTAATAAAAAATTAGATTTCAGAGTTATCAAGCATTCAGTATTTGAGGAATTAAGAACCGTGAGAGAAAAAAAAAATAGAAGTAAAAAATAAAACCCCTGAGAATTGATGTTGTTTCTCTTCAAGATATTGACTAACTTCCAAACCAAATGATAACTTTTTTAAAGTAGTAAAAGTTTAAAATCTCCAAATAGGTAATGGTTATAACAGAAATCCTAGTAATTATTACAAAATTCTTGAATGATAAAACTTTATGTATAAAAATTGATGAGATGCGGCAAAAATGGTACTTTGGGAAAAACACTAATTTAGGTGTTTTTTAGGGGGAAAAAAGAAATAATAGAGTTTAGAGGAGAGATTGATGAAACTGAAAATAAAGAAAAATAGAATTAACAAACCAGAAAACTGGTTCTCTGCAAAAACAAATTATAGCGGCAATGAGAATGAACCTCACAGACCTCCATCTAGCTGGAGCATAATTTACCAACAGTAACAGCTGCTGCTTTCTGAAATCCATTGTCTTGTCTGCACCAAGATCAGGTGTCCCATGGGCTTCTCCCAGTCACTAACTAAGTATATCAGAGATCACAATGCAAGCCTGATCCTGGGACGCCTGGGACTCCCCTCATGGCAGACTTAAGCTCAAGGACTCCCCAATGGCTTTGCCGTATATTTTTTTTCAGACTGGATAGCAGTTTAGGGTGCTTTGACCCAGGCTTTCCTCTTTCTCTTTATTTCTTGGGTTCATACTTGCACTGTGGTCTGACAGCATTCTCAGATCTTCACATACCTTCCCTATTTTCTCTTATGAAGGCATTTCCTTTCATAAAACCCTTGCACATTCAATTCCATTTTCCTATCTGCTTCTAGTAGAACCTGAGCTTATACATAAAAAATAGATATTCAAAAATTAATGAGAGAAAAGAAAGCAGAAATAAATATTGGTAGGATTCAAAACATAATGGTAGCTATAGCACATTTTTAGAAGACAAGTAAATTGTGAACAGATTTGTACAAATAAAATTAAAATTCTGGAAAAAAAGTAACAGTGTCCTAGGGAAATATAACTTAATACAACTGGCTGAAGGGTGGTAGAGGGAAAGCATGTTTAGCTATAAGGAGTTAAGAAGTTAAATGATTTTTGCTGAAATGATAGACAAAATCCAAATAATTGTACTGAGAGTCCTCTCAGACATTGAAGAACATGATAATCCCAGTGTTATAAAAAATACTCTGAAGATTTGAGGGTAGGGAGCCAGGGGGCACAAAATCTACCAGGCACATTTAAAGAGATCAATATTATCTTGATGACAATTCCACTGTAAATTTTAGCCTAAAATCTATTTTGATTTAATTTTTGTGAAGAGTATGAATTCTGTATCTAGATTCATTTTTTGCTTGTAGATGTCCAGTTGTTCCAGTACTATTTGTTGAGAAGATTATCTCCTCAAGGTATTGCCTTTGTGTGTCAGTTGACTCTACTTAAATGGGTCTATTCCAGGTTCTCCATTCTGTCCCACCGATCTCTTAATCTATTCTCATGCCAGTATCACAGTGCATTGATTACTGTCGTTTTATAGTAATTTTTGAAGTTCTCTGACTTGGTTGTTCTCAGTACTGTGTTTGCTATTCTGGGTCTTTAGCAAAACTAGAAAACTTCTAGAAGATAACCTAGGAGAAGATCTAGGTAACCTTTGGTACGGCAATGACTTTTTAGATACATAACCAAAGGCATGATCCATGAAAGAGAGCATTGATATGTGGACTTCATTAAAACTGAAAACTTCTACTCTGTGAAAGATACTATCAAGAGAAGCCACAGCCTGGAAAGAAATATTTGGAAAAGATATATATCCAGTCTAGGACTGTTAATCAAAATATACAAAGAACTGTTAAAGTTCAGCAACAAAAAAATAAATCTGATTAAAAAATAGGCAAAAGACCTGAACAGCCCTCTCACCAAAAAATGTACAGATGGCAGATAAGCCTATGAAAAGATGTTCATCATATGTCGTCAAGCAAATGTAAATTAAATATACATACTAAAATGTTCAAAATCCAGAATGCTGACAACACCAAATGCTGGTGAGAATGTGGAACAACAGGAACCCTCATTCATTGCTAAAGAGAACTGAAGAACTCTCAGCACATAACAACTTGCTGTAAACCTTTGCACTAAAAAATAACTAAAATCTATCATGGCTTCTAACAGCATAAGGCTGTGTGTTTCTGTGATGACCTGAGCTCTCATTAAATACCTGCCTGAAAAAGCTCAACATTACCAGGAGAATTTGTCGCTCCTTCTAGCCAACACCCGAGCACAGATACCTGCACTACCTTTCTTCGAGTGTTCCTAAAACTGACTTATAATTGTGCATATGTGGCTCTTAAAATTAGAAGAATCTTTAAGAACCTGAGACCCATTCCTTTGAAATGCAATCATTAGGAAGGATAGGGCCTCTTTCTCCCAGTCTCTGTGGGAGGATAGAATCCTAACTTTGATAACTGACAACAACCACAACTGGCCTATTCTCACCTACACTTTGTAATTTTTCATTTATCTGACCCTGCTGAACTCCTACTCACCAAACCCACACCATTCTCCCTTTAAAACTCCCAGTCACGGGGTGCCTGGGTGGCTCAGTTGGTTAAGCATCCAACTCTTGGTTTTGGCTCAGGTCATAATCTCAGGTCCAGCCCCACCTCAGGCTTGCATTCAGTGTGGAGTCTGCTTGAGACTCTCTCTCCCTCTCCCTCTGTCCCCTCTCCCTGTTCATGCTCTCTCTCTCTCAGAAATAGATTGTTAAAAACAACAACAACAACAACAACAACAACAAACTCCTAGTCACCTCCGCACAAATGGGAATGAGGCTCAGCTCTTTACCCACCATCACTACTTGCCAAATAAAATCTGTCTTCACCACTTTATCTAACATCTAGCTTTGTTTATCTTTGATAATGGTGGAAATGCAAAATGGTACAAAGACAGTGTGGCAATTTCTTACAACACCAGACTAACTTTTACCATGTGATCTAGTAATCATGCTACTTGGTATTTACCCAAGTAAGTTAAAAACTTAGGTCCACACAAAACCCAGCACATGGATGTGTATAGCAGCTTTATTATTGCTGAAACTTGGGAACAGCTAAGATATCCTTCACCGAAAAGTGGATAAATAAACTGATACATGAAGATAATGGAATATTTTTCAGCACTAAGAAAAAATAAGCTACCAAGCCATGAAAAGACATGGAGGAATCTTAAATTTATATTACTAAGCGAAAGAAGCCAATCTGAAAAGCCTACATATTGTATGATTCCAACAAGAAGACATTCTGTAAAATGTAAAACTATAAAGACAGTAAAAAGATCAGCGGTTGCCTGTGGTTAGGGAAGAGGTAGGGTTGAATAGGAGGAGCACAGAGGATTTTTAGGGCAGTGAAACTGTTCTGTATGCTTTAATGGTGGATACATGCCATTATGCATTTCTCCAAACCCATAGAATCTACAACACCATTTATCTGTATGAAAAGTCGCCAAGACTAGTTTTGTAAAATTGAAATTCATCTGGTTGGGTTTGCCATATTTCATTATATCATGATTTTTAATCTTTCTCAGAATTGTTCTCGATGGGCAACAGTTAAACTAACCCAGAACAAATTAATTTTAAAATGTCAAAATAAATAAAAATATAGTAAGACATAAATTATTTTAAGTTTTCTAAAGTAAGTCATAGTATGTTTGTGTACACCAAAATATAAAGGACATGAAACAGGACTAAACATATGATTGGACTATATTCCCTCTTCATCCCTCTCCATGCAATTGAACTTAAGCATTTTTTAAAAATAGTTCTATCATTGATATTCCCTAAACAGTGTGCTGCTTAAAGTTAAGGCAGCATAATTTTCATTTAATACAAGTGTCCCTTAACACCTTATATAATTCACTTAAAAATATGTTTTACTCAAGTTTAGAGGCACCATAAATGTATATTACAGCATCTTACTCAGCTACTGGCATGAATAGATTGAAAGAGCTGTGGGAAAGCCCTACTATTAGATTTGAGCCTTCAACAAGGCTTTTTACTAAGTGCTCTGCTTCAAGCCTGGATACATGTTAAAAAAGATTCAGCGTGTATTTGGCCAGTCAAGGTTATCTTCCATTTAAAGTGTTAGGTTGTATAAAGTATTTGTTTATAGCAGTTACCACTCTGGCCGACTAAATGCCCCTCTAATGTAATCTATTTAAATTTAGTAATTGTTTCTTTAATAGGATTGTTATTACCTACCTTTTTCTCACAATATTCTGTGAGTTATATGGTAATCACTTCTAGACCTAGTGCAAAGATAGTAAAGGTACTTAAAAAAACATACATCAAAATGTGGAAAGGTAGTGTTCTTCCAAATTTAATCCATTAAGTCATTCACATTCTTTCACCTGGTGGTCTCTGAAGTTCACAAAACGTATTTTTTGAAATTACATTATAGATAAACAAGAAACAATAACTGTTTATGTAAAATTCTCTTCAAACACCGAGCCATCTGGCAGATCTTTCTTTTTTTACATCTAGCTGATCTTGTACCTATGGATTCAGCTTCCCTCTAAATCATATTGTCTTGAGGACCACAGAATTGTTAAAACCACCAATAGATTTCTTAAAATTTACTTGACCAGAGGACAAAATCAAAATGAAGGACATAAGTGAAGTCAGAGAAACAGAGATATCAATGCCTTCCCTTTGTTTCCCTGTGGCAAACATGCCCTAAAACGAGAGATCCAATATCGTTCTACATGTTGACCCACACTGCCGTGCCGCCTTGAGGGCAGCCACACAACATTCAGAACTGTTGAGGATATGCTGCCAAAAGTACAGAAGGCCTTGGCAGTGAAGAGCAACATTTTGAGGATTTGTACTATGCCCACTGCAGTGACAGCTGCTGAGACGGATTTCAGTCTTTTACGTTGCCCGTTAGCCACGCATCTCCATCCTTGGCACCTCTTTCAAGAATAGCAAATGTCAGCTGCCCCCTCGGGCCTCCCAGACAATGCGGGGGATAGCTTTCCACCCCTAAAATAAATAAATAAGAAATAAACAACAGTGACAGGAAGTAAAATCTAAGCTGAGATGGGGGCTAACCAACTAAGAAACGTTCCTATTTGTACTTCCAGCTAACACATCAGTACTTTTGGCTCACACATTATCCAAAACATCATGCTGCTCCTAATCTTTCCTGAAAATACAAACAAAACTGAAAAAAAAAAAATTCTAATAGCCTGGATCATTGTTATCTGAAGGCTTGGAGGGAATTCAGTACGCTTCTTAAAGAGTGCCAGAAAATATCAATATCCTATAAATCTCAGTAGAAATGCACTGGTTCCTATCCAAAACTTGTTGGTTTCATAAAACAGTTTTTAAAATACTATGCTATTATTTAATAATTAAAATCCAGTTAATGGGGGGGAAAACAGCTTTTTGAAAAAAAAAAAAATAGGAGCTTGTGGAGCCCATGTATATATAGGTTCTTTCTTACTCAACGTAAACGTGGCACTGATAAAAATAGGGGATGGCATCATGTTTAGTTAAACCTTAAAATACTTATCTATTATTATAAGACCTCCATAAATATTTAATAAGCTTCCTGGTTCTCCTTTTATAAATACTGTTTTTCATACTTTTTTTTTCCAAAAATTTTATTTATTTGAGAGAGAGAGAGAGAGCGCATGAGAGGGGGGAGGGTCAGAGGGAGAAGCAGACTCCCTGCTGAGCAGGGAGCCCGATGCGGGACTCAATTCTGGGACTCCAGGATCATGACCTGAGCCGAAGGCAGTCGCTTAACCAACTGAACCACCCAGGCACCCATACTTTTTATCTTTTTGATTTAAGATAGACTCATAAATACATTAGCAAAGCATTGAAAAGAATCTATTTTTACTCAACTCCTACAGTCTGTCAGTAAAAAAGGGAAAAATTAAACTTCCTCATTGGTTTTAAGTTCTATATTGGAAATGCGTGCTCTTTTAATTATTTTGATAAAATTTCGTAATGCACATTGAAATATTTATTCAAATTAACATGTGAACTGATAAGCATTTTGAAGCTTTCCTGTCCCTGATTATGTAAGATTTTGGTAGAATGCCTATCATTAAATGCCAGTCTTAAATGGACTGAAGAAAAGGAGAATATGATTTTCACTTTTTCTAATTCTTGGTTGTATTTCAGTGTCTACTTAATATATTAAAGGAATATGTAAAATGTGGAGATGCATCTAAACAAATGAGCCAGTGGCCCAGTAATATGAACAGCCCCTTAAGGAATGTCTGTTTTCCTCATTTAATATATTTTAAACTTCATTCTAATTTAAGATTTAGTCAGGAAAATGAGAACATATCAAGATTCTTGTTGCCACATGGGATTAAAGTTAGACTGCACATTTAAAAATTTGTATAATATCTGAGTCTTAACAAATGTGTGCTTTTCACTATTTTCTACAAGATTGTTCTTCTTTCTTATTGTTTTATTTTCCTAGAAATTACTCAGTTCTTTCATTTCAAAGGAGCCAAGCATTTATTCATCCAATACCCAGTTCATTCTTCAAGAAATTTATTCGTCTCATATGTAAGGCCCCCTCTCTTTCCTTCAGAGTTAAAAGCTTGCCTGTTTCTCAATTTGGTTTTACATTTGGAAAGTAAAGGATTCTTAACTTAAGCCCTTTTATTCCCATCAGTGATGTTTTATAGACATTCAAATAATTCCTCCTCTATCCTATGTCCATTCTCCCCGCCCCACCACCAAGCCTCCTCTCAGAATAGTAACATTTCTAAAACTTGTATTCTTTAAATTTGCAAGCATATAAGCTTCAAAAGTTGAAGCAATTGGTTTAAAGTGTCTCTAATATTACAAATGTAAAAGTAATATTCACATATTTGGTATAATAAGAAATGCCAACTGTCAGATGGTGCTCTGGCTGAACATCATACAAACCTTACCTATGAATGTTCCATTCATGGTTTTAAGACACTTGAGCCACAGGCTTAGCATCCTGCCTTCAAGGAAGTTTATGTGACCTTCTTTAAACATCATTTGGGATGCATTTTTATAATCCGTTTCTCCTTAGCAAAAATATTTTGAAAATGAAGCAGTCAGTATGGGATTGACTTGAGTTTACTAAATCCATATAGTTTTGAATTCCGATTCCTTCCCCCCCACCCCCAAATGATAGATTAAGACCAAAAGTCCTATTTTGTTTATAGCTCAAATCTTACCCTTTGAAAACTGGGAAGAAAGGTTTTGTTTTGTTTGTTTTGTTTTTGGTACACAGCATTTTTGTTTTTTCACACTGTACCTGACTTTTGCTCCAGAGCTTCATTGTCAGAGTGATAACACCTGTATATCTGAGGAAAGTGATTTATCACCTCCGAAATGCATCTGTAGATAAAATAACAACAACACAAAAAAGACTACTCTCTCGGTTCTTGGTTGAGAATGTCAAAATAATTTTACTTTCTATGGTTTTCCAATACTTCCGTATTTATTTTTTTAAGTAATTTAACAAGTATTTACTTAGCACCTACTACATAACAGACATATTACACACATTATCTGAAAATTTGTAACTATCCTGCTTTATGCATTCAAGGACACTGAAACTCAGATGACCTAAGATATTTGCCCTAGAACACAAGCTAGTAATAGAAAAACAAGGCTTTGAATTCATACCTGTTTTAAAGAGCGCATTTTTTCTCTACCTTTCCACTTTGCTTTCTGGTTTATTATATTTTTAAACCTAAGTTTATGGAGACAGGACTGGGTTTCAAGATAGATAATTGTAGAGACTTCATCCATATCAGCAGTAATTAAGATTTAAAAAGACATAGGTTCATGATTTAGTATTTATTAAATATAAAATAAAGACTTCAAAATGCAGTTAAAATGTAGTTTATGAAAAGTTTCTATTTTAATATCAGAGGTAGAAAAAATATTTTACCATAAAATTCTGGAAGTAGAATGAAGTATTTTGTGGTAAATCCTGGGCTAGTTAAGCTGTATTTATCTGTTTGATTGTGGCAAATCTGAGGTCTGGCTTTAGTTTTTTGTAAGAGGAGTTACTTCCTTAAAAGGGAATTTTCGGAAGATAGTGGGTTTTCTTCAGTTGAGAAATAGATGTGAATAATCAGCCTTTATTTTTTTTCCTCAGAAAGATATAATTTGAGACTGAAGTGTTTTACTGGTATTTTCTCTTGTATTGGAACCCCAAGAGAAAATGGGGTTACTTAATTAACCCGAGCATTTCATGTGTTTCACAGAAGTTTCTTTGTCTTACATATAATTTCTTGGATATTATTTTCTGAGCTCTTGGGGCAATCTAGGTCAACAAATGCGTGTGTGTGTGTGTGTATGTTCACGCTTGTGTGCGCGCTCGTGTGTGTGTCTGTGTATTTCATAATGGACTTTGGGTCTTATTTTTTGGTGTATCATGGAATTATACTCAGTTATAAGATGTTTCAGACAAGAAACCTTACACTGTGGTACATACTAAAATCAGGTCAATAAAGAATACTTGATCAAGAGGAAATTATTTGCAGCATTCTATGGAATAACTGTTAGATCTCAACAATACTCAGACTCTTATCAAGAATATTCAATAGCAAAGATAGACTCAGAAAAGATTAGTAATATACATTTTTGGAGGAAGAAAGCATAGATAAAAGCATATGCCTGTCACATTGACAAGTAATTCTGTATCAGTCTCCTTATGGCGAACTTATGAGAGCATCAGTCCATGAAATCCTATCAAGACAAGGCAAATTACCACACATGATAGATTCCATCATGCCAGATCAGCAGGTAATAGACAAAATAGACAAAGTTGGTAACCAACAGGGGGACATATGATAGATTCTTGACCTCCTTATAAGCTTCCTCTGATGATCATTAACAGTTCCCTTGGACTGGAATACATATCCACAATCAGTACAGGAATTTTAGCTACAATTAGTTGACTCAAGGAAATAGTCCAGATCAAGAGTAAAGAACACTAAGACAAAGTAACTGTATTTCCAAGCTATAATTTTAAGCATATCATGAGACTTTTTATTCTTAATACTATTCAAAAAAAGTTTGAGACATTCAGTCTTCTGTGCAAATATATATATGGATGCAAATATATATATATATATATATATATGTATGTACATATATATATATATATATGAAAAGTTCTTTTCCTTAGGTATATGTTTCAAGGAAATTTGAGTTTGTGATAAATAATAAATCACACATTGACTTTGATGTGAATACATGAAAACAAAGATTATTCTGTATCTAAATAAAATTGGAAATTTAATGCATTAGAAAATAAAGCTAAAATTTGGAATTTTGGGAATAGGTTTTCATTTCTCATCCCACTATGCTAAATGTATCTTGTAAATAATTTATTTGTGGCTTTTCATTTAGGGATGTGTCTTACATTTCAAAAATCATGAGCTTTTGTTTGAAATGTCATTACCACCACATGGATTACTGCAACTCAGTTCACAAGCCATGATCGTTCCATTTGTTCAAGGATGTAGAAAGAAGACAGTTTGATTTTGTAAAGCTAGACTGCTGAGCAGTAAAATAGCAGTAAAATATGCTTTAGCTCATGATTGTATCTAAATGGAATCAGAAGTTAGAGAATAAGCAAATCAAACTATTTCCAAAAGGACGACCTCAAAAACGTTCACTTCTGGGCACCCTTAGAATACCATGTGAAGCCATTCCTATAAAAGGCCTGGTTTATATCCTTAGGAGCAAGCTATTGTTGATTGTCCCTTCCTATTGCATATGATGATTTAAGGAACTTGCAACATGTTCATTAAGCTGCATGTGTGGTACATCTCAAAGGTTAATGTAGTAAGATTAAAGGCAGTCTGGGAATAAAATTAAATCAAAGAGTTTTAAGACCTTTGACTTTACAATCTCACATTATAGCATTGGAAAATCAAAGCTGCTATCGCCCATGTTTTGGCATACTTGCATATTTAATAGGAACATTTTCCCCTATTATATATCACAGTAACTATTATTCATCAGCTAGTCTCATTTAACATTACTTTGCTGACTTGTGATTTATTAACTACAGAAAAAACATTGATATATTTAGGACGCTTCAAGGAACATTTGAGGTTAACTCAGTTTACATTGATTACATCTTACCTACTCTAAGCAATTAAAGATCCATAGTAGGAGTGGATCCAGTGAAATCTAGAATGAACTTCGTTTATATAGAAATAAAAGTATGCAGAAGGGTGGTAGAAGAAATCAAAGTCCTAGATTAAACATGTCACATCTTCAAATTAGCAGGAATTGAGAATCTTTTTAAAAATCCTACTTGTATATATAATAGAGTACATGGAAGAATTACCTGGAAAAAAAAAATGACCAGCATTTGGTATTTTTGGTATTTTAAATTTTAGTCATTCATAGGTATGTAGTGGTATGTCCTTGCTATTTTAATTTACAATACCATAATGACCTATGATGTGGACCATCTTTTCATCTGCTTATTGCCATCCATTTGATTACCTTCTTTCCTGTGTAATCTTGAGGAAGTCAGTGACCTACTCTGGATCATGAAAAGTTGGATAAGCAAAGTAGTTCCTATATAAAAAAGTGAGAGTTCAAGAAATTCATGAAGATAATAAAGGATGTTTAAAATTATTTCCATATATAAGAGTGAAATTGTAAATTATAAATCTTTACATGATTGGGATTACTAAGCCCGGAATGTGGGGAAAATTGATAGCAGTCAGTAATTGAAATTTATTAGACCAATTCTTTGAAAACATGGGGCCCAGTATTTTTTTTCACTATACCTTGTGTATGATATTATCCACATGTCCCTTGCTCATTTCTATAACTGGACCCATCTCTGACTTTTCCCCTCCTTTTCTCATATTAGAACCTTATATTCCATTGTCTTTTTGCATACTCTCAAAATTCTTGGTTACTGGAAATGAGTATTATGATCACACAGTTTACCTTTTTGTATATAAAAAAGAAAGATAAACATTTCCATTTTCTACAGTAAAAATAGTCCACATTGGAGCAGCTGATGATGCTGCCACACGCTGGGAAAAATATTTCACTGACAGACTCTGTCATCTGGATTATTGCAAATGACAGTGAGGCAATTGGTCTGGTAAGTTTCCAAATACATTTCTGACAAAGCCAATCATGTGAATATGTCAAATCAGTTGTGCAACTATTTTAACTTAGATCCCAATCCTAAAATATATTTCTACCATTAGGATTTTGTAGTGTGTACGAACATAGTGTACAAGGGTTCTGAATAAAGATTCATGGAACCGTTGGGAAAACTTATTCACAATAATGTGCTATTACTTATTGATGAACTTTGGTCAATTTCCCTTCTGCCAACTATTAGTGAAATTGCTTTCCCAAATCACTTTTTTTGTTTCAGTTTAATATCTGATTCTGTGTCACAGTATTAATGTTTGGTCCCTTTAAGGGATGTTTTCTCAATTTTTTGCCTGATTGACTGCCATTGAGATTAGGTTCACTTCCCACTATAGTGTTTTTCCAGACAATGCAGACATGGGAGTTGTTGACAAGATAATGGGGTATTCATGGTGGTAAACAGTACCTCTTGGAGTCAGGAAGGGGTAAATATAACAACTGATTTATTCTTGTACCTATAAAATATGTTAATTAAAGATACATGGTGTAGCTGTATAAGCAGAGAAAATAAAACTTAACAGAACTAAGTTTAAAGTACAGGGAACCACAGAACTGAACAGTAGAAAAACAGGTCTGTAAGCTTTTGAAATAAATAAACCCTAAAGACCTATTTTTTAACAGGATGTTGAAAATTTAATGCATAAGACACAAATCAAGTAAATCACTGAACTCCAATTCCAAGTGGATATAAGGTCAGTTTGTCTAATAGTTGTGTATCCACATGCTATAACCTAGCTTTAGCCACCTACCTTAGAAAATACACTTTATATGTTTTATATTTCAGTGGGTTTTTTCCTCTTAAAAAGGAATAACTCCTCTCCTCTTTATTCTGAGATCTCTCCCTAAATTTTCTTCTACTTAATCCATAATTATTCCTTTCTTCCATAGGGGCATGTTCTGATCTCTATTTGAGCACCTTTCATAGTGTATCATGGTATGTGCCTTTCTCTCTCATTTGGCTGTTAATTTCTCAAGAGCCAGTCCCTATCCTATTTATATTTACATTCCATTTTTTTCCACTAACACCTAACATAAGTCTGATAGAAAAAAATCCTCCATGGGGCGCCTGGGTGGCTCAGTCGTTAAGTGTCTGCCTTCGGCTTGGGTCATGATCCCAGGGTCCTTGGATCGAGCCCCGCGTCGGGCTCTCTGCTCCGCGGGAAGCCTGCTTCTCCCTCTCCCACTCGCCCTGCTTGTGTTCCTGTTCTTGCGGTGTCTCTCTGTGTCAGATGAATAAATAAAATCTTAAAAAAAAAAATCCTCCAGTAATTTAGTTCCATTCCTTCTGTAAGGGGAGAAAATTGTGAACCTTTATCTTTCATAAGAATAGCCTATATATATATTTTAAATTTTCTATCATGTATAAACACAGACAAATGAGTGGGTAGAGTCAGAAGTCACTGTGACTTTCATCTCTTGGCCTCAGCCTTTACAGAAATTTTGACTATGTTATATAATATACAGTGAAACCATTTAGAAAATATCCATGGTATGATTTCCAACCACAACCTTTGACTCAAGGCAACACGCCAAAGACCTGCTTTGAATTAAGAGTGAGTCAACTCAGTACTCTATTAGGGAACGAATTTTTAGGATCTGAGCAGAAAGACTTCTCAGAAATTCTAATTCCTTACCAAGCGGAAAAAAATAAAGAGAAAAATATTTTAAATAAATTAAAGTCTTGTGAGAGGAGATGAATAAAGCATTGACTAACCTTCTCATTCTCCCAGCAAGATTTCTGTGAGTCCCAAACCTATTTTGGAAAAGTTAAATTGTTCTAGTGACTTAGCATAAGCAAATGAAAACAGTATAATTAATATGTCTTGGTATAGAAAACAGTATTATTAATTTGGTACAGTTTAAGACTAAAAATGCTACTATGCTAGTCGGGACTTGTTTTAGGGAAGTTCAAACAGGTAGTGGAAAATAAGCTGTGGAAAGAGTAAAAAGCAGAAAGTTTCCAACTCTTCTGCTTGCCACCTTCAATACTGAGATGATATTGAACAATTAATTGTGGCAATGTCCCAAGTTTTACTGGAAATAAATCTTATGTGGCTAAGTTCTGTATTTTTCTTTATTTTCATAGCTTGTATTGTCTTAAGTGTTGCCTGCAAAAAAAAAATAATAAAAAGATGGTAATAACATTATAAAACAATGATTTTGACCACTGAGCCATTCGTATATTTAGCATTATAGCCTTCATATCCTCTAGAAAACAATCAACATATAAACTAAGAAATATTTCCTTATCTTTTTCCCTGTGTCTTCTGAGTAGAAATCTTGGTATCAGCTGTTAAGTCTTAAGTTCTCACAAAAAGTTTTCTAAGTCCTATACAGCTGTTACTAAGAGACATGATAGAAACTCCTTAGAATAATAACTGGGTGAGATGAAAATATTTACAACTCCATTTGTCTACAGAAGAGACTGCCACTCTATCTATGAAAAGGATCAGGTGTTGGCTCGAATTTCCTGCATGCTAACTGACTCCAGGGAGGAAGAGCTAAGATGATCAGATCCCTCTTAGCCTCCTGGGTATACAAAGAGGACACAGTAATATGAAGGAGAGAGGGTGGCATGGGGCAGGAGGGGCAGGAAGGAAGGTACAAAATGATTAATATGCCCTTCCCCCAAACCACAGCATCTTTTGCTATTGGGCATTTTGGTTTTGTTCTATTAATATATCCTTTGGAGAGGGGCAAAAAAATTTAATGCTTGCTATACTCATGATTATTTGGCCACCATGGCTTAAAACAGATGAAAAGAAATTGTAAGCTGATTCATTAAAGCTGATTCATCAAATGACTGTTCTAGTTCTCTATTGTTGTATATCAAACTATTCTAAAACTTAGTGGCTTAAAACAACCATAATCATTTTTTTTCCTCATGAAATCTGCAATTTGGGCAGGGCTCAGTGGGGAAGGGTCATCTCTGATCCATTCAGCATTAGCCAGGGTTGCTTAACTGAGAAGTGAAAGATCCACTTCCAAGATGATTGACAAACATGGTTGCCAAGTTGGTGTAGGATGTTGCTGAGAATTCAGCTTGGACTGAGGGATGGGGGTCTCACTTATTCTCATACGGGTCATGATCTGTGGTCTGGGCTTTTCCACAGTATCCTATTTGGATTTCAAGGTCAACCATCCTAAGAGAGAGTCGACAGAAGATCTGTCACTTTCTCTGACCTAATCTCAGAAGTCTGAATAGTCACTACCTGGCCTACTTGAGTAGTTGAGGTAATTCTAAAGACTCTTCCAATTTCAGGAAGAGGGGAGATAGAATCCAGTAACAAGATTCTGGAAGAGTCTCTGGAATGGGAAATATTGTTAAGGTTATTTTTAGAAAATGAAGTCTGATCTAGAACCACTAGGAAGGATGTAAGGGATGGAGATTAGAATTTAAATAACCATGGTACCCGATTAAGCAGTCAGGGTCCTCAAGTCCAGTGGTGGACCTGAAGTCTGGAATGGAAGATGAAATTGAAGTACACGAGTGTAGATACAAACTGAAATTCAGAAGGATGAACTGGAACTCACATCAGTCTCTCTCCAGAACTTGCATCTTTCTCTCACTGCTGCCAGGCCTCCAAATTTGATAATGCAGGTGAAATGCAGAAATGGTAATAAACTTTGCCAAAGACCAGTACCCAAACTGGTCCAAGAATTAGCAAAACTGAAGGAGGCAGCATAACCCGTGTGAATTGGGACGGTTAATGACCCAGCTGCTACCTCACTACAACAAAATAAGCCAGAACATCCCAGACAAGGTACTTGAGCGAGCAGCATCGTTCTGAGTGAAAACATGGTTGCTGCTTCAGTTCCACACTACACGTCTCACAGTAGTCTCACAATAGTGTTCTTGTGGCTGACTCTAACTTAGAACCATGCCCGGAAGCGAACTGTAGTTCCAGCTTAGCTAAAATGACAAAATACAAAGCTGTTAGAGCCTAAAATATGGTCCATTTTTGTGAGTGTGCCATGTGTACTTAAAAATAGGCTATATTAGAACATTATGGAGCTGAAGAGTATAATGCTGAGTGAAATTAAATCAGAGAAAGATAAATACCATATGATTTCACTCATATGTGGAATTGAAGAAGCAAAGCAACTGAACGATTTAAAAAAGACAAATCGAGAAACAGACCCTTAACTATAAAGAGCAAACTGATGGTTACCAGAGGGGAGGTAGATGGGGGGAATGAGTGAAATAGGGAAGAGGGTTAAGAGTACACTTGTAATGATGACCACTGATTAATACTAGAACTGGGTGATGGGTATTAAGGAGGGCACATGTGGTGATGAGCAGTGGGTGTTATATGCAACTAGTGAATCGTTGAACACTACATCAAAAAATAATGATGTACTATATGTTGGCTAACTGAACATAATAAAAAAATGATGGAGATTAAAAAAATACTAGAATTGTTGAATCACTGTGTTGTGTACCTGAAACTAATACAACACTATGTTAAGTATACTGGAATTAAAATTTAAAAACTTAAATAAAATCAAAATAGACTGTATTATTTGTATTCAGAACTGGTTATACATATCTATAAATTTATGTCATTATGTTTTTAGGTCTTCTATAAGCTTATGGGTCACTTGCTCAAACTTGGGTTGGGAGAATGTATCATGTCCATGTATTCCTGTTTCTGCTTGCATAGTTCGTTTTCTGCTTTAAGAAAGTTACTAGTATGTTATTGGACATAAATATATCTCTATTGTAAATGTAGTCTTTAGTATTATAATGTGTCCTTCTTTGTTTCTTTTAATACTTCTTATCTGGTTTCTGTTTTATCAGCTATTAATTTTGTCTTTCTCTTTGCATTTCCCTTTTATCTTTTTCCATCTTTTAGATTTTTAACTCTTCTATATGTCTTTAAGTGAGGCTCACATAAATAGCAGAATGTTCAATTAGCTTTGTTAAACAATCACCAATCAGAGTTTTTCTTTTTTTCTTTTTTTTCCTTAGCTGAGTTAAGCCAACTCACATTGTTATACATGGTCATTTATATCATATTTTCTTTTGTTTCTCTCCTTTGTCTCCCCAGGATCTAAGTTGAAGTATTAGCCTTATTATTCCAGTTAATACCTATATATTCTCCCCTTTCTT
Organism: Neomonachus schauinslandi; assembly: GCF_002201575.2. NCBI lineage: Eukaryota > Metazoa > Chordata > Mammalia > Carnivora > Phocidae > Neomonachus > Neomonachus schauinslandi. The sequence continues at coordinate 61,644,872 of NC_058409.1, read as the reverse complement.
CCTCCAATTCTAACAAATTTGGCGTATGCACATTGGCAGAATATACAGTATTGCTAGCTATAATTTACTCTTAAGCAAACAGGTAAAAATATATTTAATGCTCACCATCCCTTTTTATGTCAATGTATACTCATTTTTTGTTTGCCTTAAGTTTGTTGGTTCTTCAATAAGTAATTACAGGAATATCTTTGCATGTTCTATTCAGTTTATGGAAGCTTACTCATTGAAAATTCCTTTTGACTAGATAAAAAAATGGATGGCTCACATTTCCTTTCATTAATTATCATAAATGTTATTTCAGTAACTTCTAGTATAAAGTGTAGTTGCTGAAAAATACAACAATCTTAAGTTCTTTTAGTTATAAATGATATTCTCTTTATACTTGAATACCCTAATGATTTTTTCTTTTTTCTCTTTTTTTTTTTTTTTTCCAAAATCTCATAGTTTGTCTTGTCATTCTCTATTGATTTTAGCACTGCCTTCTGAGTATGTAGCCTCAAGTTGTCTTTTATGTCAGGAAGTTTTTCTGGAGTTCTAGTTACTTTGGTTATGTTTCATAGTTTGAGTGTTGGTTTTCTTCAGTATCAATCTCTCTCTCTCTCTCTCTCTATATATGTGTATATATATATTTACACATAACATACATATACATATATAAATAATACTTATATTCTACAGATATATATAGTGCTTATATAATCTCTAGCTTCTGTATTTAAATTTTATCTATTATGTTTTTATTTTTAAATTTTTCATACCTTCAATCTTTCTTTCAATAGCATCCATTTATTTACTATTTCTTCTAATTTAACTTTAATTTATGAAATGAATTATTTTATTTTGACTGTTTCCTTTATCAAATCTTTTCCTCTAATTTATTTCTGAATTATGTTGTTCTTTAACAGCATCTATCATTTTTTTAAGTTTTTATTTTAATCACCCTGTTTTCTCTTTGCTCGTTTGTTTTGTTTCTTAAATTCCACATATGAGTGAAATCATATGGCATTTGTCTCTCTGATTTATTTCACTCAGCATTATATTCTCTAGCTCCATTTATGTTGTTGTAAATGGCAAAATTCTTTTTTTATGGCTGAATAATATTCCATTGTATATATACATATCATCTCTTCTTTATACATAAACTAATCAATGGACACTTGGGTTGCTTCCATATCTTGGCTATTGTAAATAATACTGCTATAAGCATAGGCGAGCATGTGCCCCTCTGGATTAGTATTGTTGTATTCATTGGGTAAATACCCAGTAGTGTGATTTCTGGACTGTAGGGTAGTTCCATTTTTAACTTCTTGGGAACCTCCATAATGTTTTCCGCAGTGGCTGCATCAGTTTGAATTCCCACCAACGGTTCATGGGGATTCCTTTTTCTACACAACCTCCCTGGCATCTGTTGTTTCTTTTGTTGATTTTAACCATTCTGACAGGTGTAAGGTGATATCTCCTTTAATTTTGATTCATATTTCCCTGATGATGAGTGATGCTGAGCATCATTTCATGTGTCTGTTGGCCATCTGTATGTCATTTTGGAGAAATGTCTGTTTGTGTCACCTGCCCATTATTTCATTGGGTTATTTGGGTTTTGGGTGTTGAATTTTGTAAGTTCTTTATATATTTTGGATCCTAACCCTTTTATCAGGTATGTCATTTGCAAATATCTTGGCCCATTCTATAGGTTGTCTTTTAGTTTCCTTGTTCCCTTTGGTTTGCAGAATGTTTTTATTTTGATCAAGTCCCAATAGTTTATTTCTGCTTTTGATTCCCTTGCCTCAGTGGAACTATCTAGAAAAAAGTTGCTGTCAGAAAATTACTACCTGTGCTCTATTCTAGGATTTTTATGGTTTCCTGTCTCACATTTAGGTCTTTAATCCATTTTGAATTTATTTTTGTGTATGGTGTAAGACAGTGGTCTAGTTTCATTCTTTTGTACATCGCTGTCCAGTTTTAAGAAACTGTCTTCTTTCCCACTGGATATTCTTTCCTGCTTTGTTGAAGATTAATTGGTCACATAGTTGTGGGTTCATTTCTCGGTTTTCTATTCTGTTCCACCGATCTGTGTATTTACTTTTTGCCAGAACCATACTGTTTTGATCACTACAGCTTTGTAATATAACTTGAAGTCCAGAATTGTGATGCTTCCAGCTTTGTTTTTCTTTTTCAAGATTGCCTTGGTTATTCAGGGTCTTTTGTGGTTTCATACAAATTTTAGGATTGTTTGTTCTCATTCTGGGAAAAATATTGTTGTTATTTTGATAAGAATTGTATTAAATGTGTAGATTGCTTTGAGTAGTATAGACATTTTAACAATATTTGTTCTTCCAATCCATGAGCATGGAATGTTTTTCCATTTCTTTGTGTCTTCTTCAACTTCTTGCATCAGTGTTTCATAGTTTTCAGAGTATGGGCCTTTCACCTCTTTGGTTAGGTTCATTCATAAGTATCTTATTATTTTTGGTGCAATTTAAGTGGGATTGTTTTCTTAATTTCTTTCTGCTATTTCATTATTGGTGTATAGAAATGCAACAGATTTTTGTAAATTGATTTTTTATCCTGCCACTTCAATGAATTTGTTTATCAGTTATAGCCATTTTTTTTGGTGGAGGCTTTCTGGTTTTCTGTATATTGTATCATGTCATCTGCAAATGGTGGAAGTTTTATTTCTTCCTTGCCAATTTGGATGCCTTTTATTTCTTGTCTGATTGCTGTGGCTGGGCCTTCAAGTACTATATTGAATAAAAATGGTGAGAGTGGACATCCTTGTCTTGTTCCTGACCTTAGGGGAAAGGCTCTCAGTTTATCCCCATTGAGGATGATGTTAACTGTGGGTTTTTCATATATGGCCTTTATTATGTTGACATATGTTCCCTCTATCCCGACTTTGTTGAGGGTTTTTATCATGAATGGATGTTGTACCTTGTCACATGCTTTTTCTGCATCTATTGAAATGATCATATGGTTCTTATTCTTTCTCTTATTAATGTGATGTATCACATTGATTGATTTGTGAATATTGAAGCACTCTTGCAGCCCTGGAATAAATTCCACTTGATTATGGTGGGTGATTTTTTAAAGTGTATTGTTGAATTCACTTTGCTAGTATTTTGTTGAGGATTATTGCATCTATGTTCATGAGAGATACTGGCCTGTAGTTCTTTTTTTGTGGTATCTTTATTAGGTTTTGGCATCAGGGTGATGCTAACCTCATAGAATGAATTTGGAAATTTTCTTTCCCTATTTTTTTATTTTTATTTTAATTTTTTTTTAATTTTTTTTTTTTTAAGATTTTATTTATTTGCGAGAGAGAGAATGAGAGACAGAGAGCATGAGAGGGAGGAGGGTCAGAGGGAGAAGCAAACTCCCTGCTGAGCAGGGAGCCTCATGTGGGACTCAATCCCGGGACTCCAGGATCACGACCTGAGCCGAAGGCAGTCGCTTAACCAACTGAGCCACCCAGGCGCCCCCTTTCTATTTTTTTAAATAGTTTGAAAAGAATAGGTATTAACTCTTCTTTAAATGTTTGTTGGAATTTGCCTGTGAAGCCATCTGGTCCATGGACTTTTGTTTGTTGGGAGATTTTTTGATTACTGATTTAATTTCTTTGCTGGTTATCAGTCTGTTAAAGTTTTCTATTTCTTCCTGTTTCAGTTTTGGTAGTTGAAGGTACTAGGAATATCCATTTCTTTTAGATTGTCCAATTTGTTGGGGTAAATTTTTTCATAATATTCTCTTAAAATTGTTTGTATTTCTGTGGTGGTTGCTATTACTCCTCTCTCATTTGTGATTTTATTAGGGTCCTTTTTCTCTCTCTCTCTCTCGTAAGTTTGGCTAGATGTTTAGCAATTTTATTGATATGTTTTAAAAAACAGTTCCTGATTTCCATGATCTGTTCTATTATTTCTTTTATTTTTATATCATTTATATCTGCTCTAATATTTATTATTTCCTTCCTGGTGCTGGTTTTAGGTTTTGTATGTTATTTTTCTAGCTCCTTTAGGTATCAGGTTAGGTTGTTTGAAATTTTTCTTGCTTCTTGAGGTAGGCCTGTATTGCTATAAACTTCCCTCTTAGAACCACTTTAGCTGCTTCCCAAAGGTTTTGAACTATTGAGTTTTCATTTTCATTTGTTTTTTTCTTCTTTGACTTCCTGGTTGGCCCATTCATTGTTTAGTAGCATGTAATATAACCTCCATGTATTTGTGGTCTTTCCAGATTTTTTCTCATGATTGACTTCTAGTTTCATAGTGTTGTAGTCAGGAAAGATGCATGATATGACTTCAGTCCTTTTTAATTTCTTGAGACTTATTTTGTGGCCTGTATGTGATCTATCTGGACAATATCCCATGTGCACTTGAAAAGAATGTGGATTCTGTTGCTTTAGGATCAAATGTTCTGAATATATATGTTAAGTCTATCTGGTCCAATGTGTCATTCAAAGCCAATGTTTCTTTGTCGATTTTCTGTTTGGATGATCTGTTCATTGATGTAAAGGGGGTGTTAAAGTCCCCTAGTATTATTGATTAGTCCCTTTATGTTTGTTATTAACTATTCCATGTATCTAGGTGCTCCCATGTTGGGTGCATTAATATTTACAATTGTTATATCTTCTTGTTGGATTGGATTGTCACCTTTATTATGATATAATGTCCTTATTTGCCTCATGTTACAGTCTTTATTTTAAAATCTAGTTTGTTCAATATAGGTATTGCTACTCTCACTTTCTTTTGACATCACCCATTTGCATGATAGAGGGTTCTCTGTTCCCTCACTTTCAATCTGCAGATGTCTTTAGATCTAAAATGAGTCTCTTGTAGGCAGTATATAAATGGGTCTTGTTTTTTTTTTTCTTGTTTTTGTTTGTTTGTTTGTTTGTAATCCATTCTGTCACCCTGTGTCTTTTGGTGGGAGCATTTAGTCCATTTACATTCAAAGTAATTATTGATAGATATCTATTTATTGCCATTTTATTACCTGTTTTGTGGTTGTTTCTGGAGATTTTCTCTTATCCTTTCTTGTCTTTTTCTCTTTCATGGTTTGCTGGGGTTTTTTAGTGATATATTTGGATTTCTTTCTCCTTAGTCTTTGCATATTTATTAGTGGTTTTTGATTTGTGGTTACCATTAGGTTTGTATATAACATCTTCTGCATGTAGCAGTCTAGGTGAAGTTGATGGTCATTTAAATTTGAACCCATTCTTTACTCCTTTCTTCTCCAAGTTTTGGGAATATCATGTCACATTTTACATCCTTTTATTTCACGTGTTCCTTGACTGATTTTTACAGAAATATTCATTTTTACTGCTTTTATGTTTCCTACCTTCATACTGTCATTTTTTGTCTGTGCTTTTCACTTAGAGTCACCTTTAATATTTCTTGCAGGGCTGGTTTAGTGTTCATGAATTCCTTTAGTTTTTGTATGTCTGGGAAAACTTTTCTCTGTCTTCTGTTCTGAATGATAGTCTTGCTGGATAGAATATTCTTGGCTACAGCTTTTTCCCATTTAGCACTTTAAATATATCATGCTACTCCTTTCTAGTTAGAAAATTTCTGCTGAGAAATCAGCTTATAGCCTTATGCAGTTTCCTTTGTATGTAACTGTCTTCTTTTTTTTTTTTTTATTGTTGCTTTTAATATATTTTCTTTATCGCTATATTTTGCCATTTTAATTGATTTAATATGTCTTAGTGTGGGTCTGCTTTTGTTGATTTTGATGGGCATTCTCTCTGCCTCCTGCATCTTGATATCTGGACCTGGATATCTCTTTTCTTCCCCAGATTAGAGAATTTTTAAGAGAAGTTATTTCTTCAAGTAAATTCTCTATCCTCTTTTCTCTTCTTCTGGGACTCCCATAATACAAATGTTATTATGTTTGAAGTTGTCACTGAATTCTGTAAGTGTATTCTCATCTTATATGATACTTTTTTTCCCTCTCTCCTTAAGCTTGATTACTTTCCATTACTCTATCTTCTAGGTCATTAATTTGTTTTTCTGCTTCTTCCAGCCTGCTGTTAATCCCATTAAGCATGTTTCTCATTTCATTTACTGATCCCTTTATCTCTGTGTTAATGGTCTCACTGATGTTCTCTGCTCTCTTCTCAAGTACAGTTAGTATCTTTATGATCATTGCTTTAAATTCTCCTTCAGGCATGTTAGTTATATATCTGTTTTCATTACATCTCTGGCCGTGGCCTTGTCTTATTCTTTCATTTGGGACACAGTCCTCTGTCTTCTCATTTTATCTAAGTCTCTGTAAGAAAGTCAGCGATGTCTCCTGTACTTGAGGGTAATGACTTTATAAAGAAGAGATCCTGTAGTGCCCTGCTATGTAGCGTCCCTTGTTCCCCAGGGCCTGATGCTTCCAGAAGTGTCTCCACTGTGTGCTGTGTGCACTCTGCTATTGGTTCCTGGCCACTATATCCTTCAGGCCAGTCATCAACAGAGGCTCTCGTTGCTTGTTGTGGGCAGTGATTGGTCCCTGGTCTGAATGTGGCACATTTTAACTAGGTGTGTTCTGGTCTGCTTGTGAAATGAGATCAGTTGCCACTGTAGCCACTGGAACCAAGGCCTCCCCAAACTCCTGGGTCAGGAAACATGGTATTGGCAGGGGTTTGGGCTGGTCTTCTGAGGGAAGAGGTCTGCAGTGCTGGGACTGAGGCAAGCATGACTGGGAAGGGCAGTTCTTCAGGGCTGCCAGAGATCAGGGATTGGTATAAGGAAGTTACGTATTGAGTGTTGGCAGTGCATTCTTTCCCACAGGTGGCCTTGTGTTTATGCTGAGGGGCAGGGGAGAAAAGTGGCAACCGCCATTTCCTTTGTTCCTGGAGGGGTCTCTCCATGACCACTGCTTCTCTGGGACATGCTTCAAGATGAGCAACTAACCTTCCCACTGTATGCCCCAGGCACTCTTTAGATTGCTGTTTTCCAGCTATATGTCTGTGGGCTGTTTGCCCTGAATTCTCTCCAAGAGCAGTCCCAATGACCTCTAGGCTCTATTTGAGCTAAGCTCCTGCTAACCTTTAAAACTTCAGGCTGTAAGCCCCACTGGTTGCAAGAGTTCACAAAATTCAGCCCTTCTCATTTTCAAAGCCAATGCTATGGGGATTTATTTTCCCCAAGCACTCCCCTGTGTGCTAGTCTGTCTCTCACCCTTCTGTGCAACCACAGCTCCCTTCCCACCACAGTGGCCTTGATTTGTTTCTCTCCCAAGCCTTTCTCTCCTATCTTCCATGTGTTCTCTTCTCTACTTTTAGTTGTAGAGTTTGTTTTGCCATTCGTCAGATCGATTTCTGGGGTATTTAGGACAATTTGATAGTTATCTAGTTGTTTTTGTGGTAATAGGTGAGCCTGGGGTCCTCCAACTCCATTGTCATCTTCCTTCTTCTTAGCATCTGTCATTTTTAAATTAGTTTTTGATCATTTTCAAATGGTAGGCTATGGTTTTCATCTCTTCTGTAAGTAGATGATAAGATGAGCAGATGAGTAGATTATTCAGTTGACTTTTACTGTTGATTGGAATATTGTTCTCTTTCTCATCATTAATTCTATATGAAATTTGAAACTTCTCTGTTGGTTATTTATTACATGAAATTAATTTTCTATACTTTTAAGGTGTTTGAGTTGCTCAGAAGAGCTTTGCTTTTTGTAGGGGGAGAAATAAAATTAAATACAATACACAATCCTCTATAAGATCCAGGGACAGAAAAGGATATTAGTTGAGGTATTAGTGATATTTGAGTAGTGTCTCTAGTTTATTTAATGTTACTAATATCGTGTTCTTGATAATTGTATTATAGTTATGTATGTTCTGAAAATTAGTTAAAACTGGATGAAGAATATAAATGAATTCTGAAATATTTTGTCAACTTTTTTCATTTTATTTTTTTTTAGTTGAGATATAATTGACATATAACATTGTATTAATTTTAGGTTACAACATAATGATTTGATAAATGTATATAATGCAAAATTATTATCAAAATAAGTTCAGTTAATACCCATCACCAGACATAATTGCAAATGTTTGTATGTGTGCGATAAGAACTTTTAAGCTGTATTTTTTGTAGCAGCTTTCAAATATACAATACAGTATTGTTAACTTTGGTCATCATGCTGTATATTATATCCTCAGGACTTATTTGTAAGTGGAAACTTTTACCATTTGGCCAGCTTCACCTACTTTTCTCATCTCTCCATCCCCAGTTTCTGACAACCATCAGTCTGTTCTCTGTATCTGTGAATTCTGTTTTGTTTTGTCAAGATTCCACATTCAAGTGATATCATGCAAAGTTTGTCTTTCTCTGTCTGACTTCCTTCACTAAACATGGTGCCCCAATAAAGTCCATCCATGCTGTTGCAGGATGGGAAGATTTCCTTCCTTTTACGGTTGAATAATACTCCATTATATGTATACACCACATGCTGTTTACCCATTCATCCCATTGATGGATACTTAGATTATTTCCATTTCTTGGCTGTTGTCAATAAGGTGCAATGTACATGGGAGTGCAAGTATCTCCTGAAGATAGGGGGGTGATTACATTTCCCTGGGATAAATACCTAGAAGTAGAATTGCTAGATTATGTAGCCATTCTATTTTCAGTTTTTTGGGGGAACCCCAATACTGCTTTCCACAGTGGCTGCAACAATTTACATCCCCACCAACAGTGCACAAGGGTTTCTTTTTAGCCACTCTCACCAAGCATTTGTTACTTCTTGTCTTTTTGATAATGGTCATTCTAACTTGTGTCAGATAACATCTCATTGTGGTTTTGATTTGCATTTTTCTCATAATTAGTGATACTGAGCATCTTTTCATGTACCTGTTGGCCATTTGTATGTCTAGGAAAATGTCTATTCAGTTCCTCTGCCCATTTTTAATTGGATTTTTTTTTGCTTTTGAGTTGAGTTCTTTATATATTTTAAATATTAACCCCATATCAGATATGATTTGCAAACATTTTCTCCAATTTACTGCATTGCCTTTTTACTTTGCTAATGGTTTCCTTTGTCCCATAAAAGGTTTCTTAGTTTGATATAGTTTCACCTTTTTATTTTTGCTTTTGTGGTCTTTTGTGTCAAATAAAAAAAAACAACAACATTGGCAAGATCAATGTCAAGGAGCTTATTGCACGTTTTCTTCTAGGAGTTTTAGGGTTTCAGGTCTTGCATTCAAATCTTTAATCCATTTTGAGTTGGTTTTGTGTATGGTGTAAGACACGAGTCCAGTTTTACTGCTTTGCATGTGGCTGTCTACTTTTTCAAGCACCATTTACTGAAAAGGTTATTCTTTAGTCACTGTGTATTTTTGGTTCCTTTGTCATAAATAAATTGACCATTTAAGCATGGTTTTATTCCTGGGCTCTCTGTTCTGTTCCGTGGATCTATGTATCTGTTTTTATGCCAATGCCATATGGCTTTGATTACTATAATTTTGTAATATAGTTCGTAATTAAGAAGTACAATGTCTGTAGCTTTGTTCTTCTTTGTCAAGTTTTCTTTGGCTGTTCAGGGTCTTTTGTGTTTTCATATAAGTCTTAGGATTGCTTTATTACTCTGAAAGATACCATTGGAATTTTGATAGGGATTGTATTAAATCTGTGTATTGCTTTACATATTATGGACATTTTAACAACATTAATTCTTCCAGTCTATGAGCTCTAAATGTTTTTCCATTTATTTGTGTTGTATTCAGTTTCTTTCATACATGTCTTATAGCTTTCAAAATACAGGTCTTTTACCTCCTTGTATGAGTTATTCCTAGGGATTTTATTCTTAGCTACTTCTCTGTAAGTCTAAAATTACTTCACATAAAAAATGGGAGATTTTATTTATTTACTTTCAAGTAATCATGATGTTGCCCGGTTGATACTGGTGCTGAGTAAATGCATTGGGTAGCCTTCTATAATGACTCTCAATGATCCTTGCCTTCTGATATTTACACCTTTGTGGAATCCCCTCCCTTGGGTGTATGCTGGATCCTGTGGTTTGTTTCTCATATGTAGAATATGGCAAAAGTGATATAATTTCACCTGAAATTCAGTTCTAGAAGACTTTGGCTTTCGTCTTTCTGGTATTTTTTTTCACTCTTCTCACATGCTTGCTGTGATGAAGAGGACCACTAGCAAGGAACCGAGGTTGACCTCTGGCTAACAACCAAGAAATTGAGGATTTCAGTCAAAAGCCTGTGTAAGAATAAAATCCTGCCAACAGATACTGAGTGGTCTTGGAAGGGGCCCTGATCCATTTGAACCTTGAGATGAAAGCAGCCCTAGACAAAATCTTGATTGCAGCCTCCTGAGATACTGAATCAAAGAGGTCATGCCTGATTCCAGACCCATAGAAAGTGTGAGATCATAAATATGTGTGATTTTAAGCTGCTTAATTTTGGTGTAATTTGTTATACATCAACATATAGTTAAATACAGTTAGAATAAAAAGAAACAAGATAGGAATCTGAAGACTAGAACCTAAATGTGAAGTATTTACAGTGGAGGGATGAAAATCAATAGAAGACTCACAGAGAAAAAAGGCAGTATTACCATGGGTGAAATTTCAGAATTATCTGAGGAAACCCTGAGGAGACAAAGTTCTAATCTCCCCACACACCCATAGCTTAAAACTGACTCAACCAGTCTTCAAAGAAATTACTATATATTATGTACACTTTTAATATGTAAAAAAATCTTTCTGGGGTTATTGTTTGAGTCGGAGTCATGTCCTGTTTTTACTGTAAATAAAAGAAGTGTATTGGGAGATCACACAGGGTTGGATTTTGAATACTAGTTCTGTAGTGTAAACATTTTGAATATGATTACCACAGCAAACTGAAGAAGATGAGGGAAAAGAGTTTTTTCTTTTTTTATCTTAAGTTATTATGCTTCTTAAATTCAAGTACCTTTATTTTTAACAATTAGGGTTCATTCTCCTTTTTCAATTTTGGACTTCCTCTACTATGTCTAGATTGTTAGGATTCTTTGCCTTTTACCTCAAAAAACAATCACCTCTACCAGGTTAATTACATTTCTACCTTAATATGTGGAATCTATTTATACTCTTTTGATTTTTCATTAAATAATGGATAAACATAGTCATGGTCAGGGGAACAAAAAAAAAGTCATCAGTAAAAATACCACCCCCCCCCAAAAAAAAATCTGAAACAATTTTCACTTTCCCATGTAATATCCAACTTTGCTGATCATCAGTTTTTCTCTTTTTGTGGACAAAATATAATCCTAACCTGGTTTGATAATTTTACACACACACACACACACACACTCTCTCTCTCTCTCTCTCTCTCAGATACTAGGGAAATGATGGGAGATACATGGCTCTATTGGAACAAAACCCTCACCACTTTAGAAAATCTCATCGAGGATAGCACTTATATAGGTGGATATATAAAGGATAATATACTTTACTCACCTCTTACTATAATCCTTCCTGCACTTTTTTACCCAAGCCATAAATTCACTTTCAATCTTCTTATAGGCACTCTATCCAGCATCAAATGTAACTCTCAAGGGTGTTTAATGTTGCCCTTCAACTCTAAAATGTACTTTAAAATTGAGTTATAGCAAAGAATATCTCCTGCTTTTTAAGCATCCATTTAAACAATTAGGCTTCTTCTGAATTGAATCCGTTTTCATAGTTTTTAGATAAGAAGTCACACTTCTTCAATCACTGTGTGCTTTTTGTATACTAATTATCCATTGAAAACCAAAAACGTTACCATTATTTATTCATCCAAATCTAGCAAAAAATTCATATTGGTTCATATTTTCTCATCTGTTTTATATTATTTTGTACCTCACCACATATTGGTTTTATTTCTAGAAAAGGCCTCTGCTGATTCCATTATCCTCAATATCTCAGGAAGAAATCCCAGCACAATGTGGTCCAATCCACTAGCCACATCTGAGTGAATTATGTGTAGGCATATGATTCATGGTGGGGAAAGGAGTATATTCCATACGAATTTGAACTTGGTACTCAGAAAATCAAATTAGTTTCTCTCAGGGATTCAGGACTTCAGTGTGAAAAGCAGCAATATAATGGAGCCTCTGGAATCAGACTGACTCAGTTTGATTCTTTTCTTTATCACATAATAGATGTAACCGCATCGGTGTCTGTTTTCACATATATAAATTGGTGGTAATAAAAGTACTTATCTCTTGGGATTCCTGTGAGGAGTACATAGGGTAAAATATATGTAGAGTACCTGGAACTTAGTACGTACTCAATAAATAATGGTTGTTATTGCTGTTATTTTTATTCTGTTGTTGCTTGGGAATATTATAGACCAAAAATTAGAGCAAGCCTACCTGCATTTAGAGAACATGAATCAAGAAATAACTAAATTTATGGCACTGGAGTCCTTGTCTTCTCTAGTCTTAAATGTCTAGTAAATTCCTCTCCTTAGTTTCCATGAGCCGCTCTGTCAATCTCATAATAAGACATCTTTGTGTGCTTAAGATTATTTGAAATAGTTCCTATCAAGCAGAAGAGACATGCCTAATATGAGAAACCTACATATACCCACAATATTATCTACATTATTAATTCACTTTTCATAGAAAAATAGGAAATAGTCTGTGACTTCTTAGAAAGTTTTATCATATTTAAGGAAGATAAAACTGTAAAACTATAAGTAACAATTGTTCATAGCATTGGTTGCTTTCCCTTAGATAATAAATGTGCACTTTATATTTAGACAGTAGAGTTACTTATCATTCTATCTATCCACCTTCAAATTTTATTGACCCTGTCTCAGTGGAGCAGCTAATGAATGGACACTTGTGATGGTGAGAAATTATTTGGCAGCCTACATGATTGTAATAAACACATCATTTTAAACCTTTACCATCTGTCCTCTGTTCTAATTATAGTTGTAAGATGAGTATAATTATGAATTATATCACAAAATAAGACACAGTCATTTAAATGTTTTACATTTTTAATCAGTGGTTTTCAACTAGTATTATTTTGTTCATTTTTTAAATAAGTAAATAGGCACATACACATGAAAAATATCTTCAGTTTCTCACAAAAAAGGATGCTTGAACATATCGAGACATTTAAATAATAGAATATATAGAGTGACTTATATAAAGAGAGAGATTTTTGTGAAATTTTCAAAATGTGTTGAGAGTAAAGAATAAACTTGTTACTAAATGACTCGTATATATAAGAAACCTACATTTACCCAGAATATTATCTATATTATGTAGATATATGTGTGTTACAGTGTGTGTGTTTATATTCCTCCAGAAGCTGATCCTGAGAAAAGAATTTGAGTCTATGTGGTAAATTTAAGGGTGTATTACTTACCTGTTTGTGATAAATTAACTAAAACCATAGTATCTTAAAGCAAACATTATCTCACACAGTTTCTGAGAGTTGGGAGTATAGAAATGGTTTAATTGAGCAGTAGTGAATCAGGATCTGTCCTGAGGTTGCAATCAAGATGCTAGCCTATCATCTGATGCCTAAACTAAGAGGCTCTGCTTCCATCAGGGCTCACACACATAGCTTTTGGCAGGAGCTCTTAGTTCCTTGCTGGCTGTCAACTGAACATACCATCACTTCTGTTACATTCTCTTTATTAGACTCATGTGATTAATTCCAGCTCACACTTGAGGGGTGAGGGATTAGGTTCTACCTCTTGAAAGAAGTACCAAAACCTGGGTTATTTATTTTAAAAGTACCAAATCAATTTAATCTTAGGAAGGTTTGGTATATGAGTTGGAAAATGAAACATGGAATGGAAAGTATTCAAAACAGTATATGCTAATGTGCAGGTTAATAATTAATGGTACAACTGGGCTCAGTTCCTCCTGGGAACCTCTAGGCAATGGTGTGAAACATGCCTGTGTTAGTTTGAGTGCTCTGAGAAGCAGATACCACACTGAAATTAGATGAGCAACAAATTGGGGAAATTCTTGTGAAAGAATTAAAAAAAAAGGAAGAAAGAGTAGGTACGGAGAGCATATAGAATACAATGCAGGCATGATATCTGTGAATGGAGAGGGGAGTGGAAAGTGGTTTTGATAGGAAGAGTCTAAAATAGCAGTGCAGTTCTAAAAGTTTCAATCAGGCCAGTTGGGGGGATTGCCCATTAGAGGTGTCCCAGCTACTGTGAAAAGGGCTGACATTAGTAATCCACTGTGCTTGGTCATTCACTGAGAGCAGCCGTGGGGAAGTGTAAGTACAGCACAAATGCCGTATTGGGTCCAGAAAGGTGGTGGTAATAAATGCTAGTCAGCTATGATCCCTGCAGAATAAGATCTGAGCAGAGTATTTTCTACAGTCCACACACTGTACTGCATACATCTAATTTTCAATGCAGCTTTAAAGAATAACTCCAGTACTATTGGTATAGCCCTTTCTTCTTGAGGGGAAACTTGGAAGCCCACCACTACGTTGGCTTTGGAGTCATGAATCCTACTCATCGTCTTTTCCACTCCATTCTGAAAATCTCCTCACCCTCAGCTATCACCTTGGCAGGTTTTGATGACTGACCCTGAGGGCGTAAGCCCTTGACAGTCATGGCTTCTTGGGCCTTTGTTGTTAGAAATGCCCATTCAGAGTTACAATAGTCATGAGCGTACAGAGGAGCACATAAATATCAGCAGGTTCCATAAATATTTCTATCTACCACAGTTGTATAAAAGCAACTCCACCATCTTCTGCTTGACAGGGTCAGTTACTCTGGCCAGGATGATGACTTCCTTTTTTCACCTGGACTCCAAAGTTCCCTTGTCCCAGGAGAGGTGATTGTAGCTTGTTAATGATTTCCTTATTTTGCCAATGGCATCTTTGCTCTTTGAATGATCATTTGGCCAGTCCTAAAACTTACCTCTTATTTTCTCTAACTACTCAAGGCACTACCTCTGTTGGTTTAGATTTCTTAAAAAATAGTCAAAAAGATTAGATAGAAAAGATATTTATTGGGGAAGCACCTGTGAAGAATATAGGAGAGGAAGAGGAGTTAAACAGTCTTCAGACCATAGTGCAGGTCTATGAAAAAAAGAGGGGAAGGGAAGAGGATTGGGCAGGAAGAGACTCAGTGAGCTTTGGTAGGCTCATGGCAAGTTCTCCAGCCTTTGTTGTTCTTTGGGGGAGTCCCAGGGCTCATAGGAGTGGGCCACCACAATATCTTAGAGTCATCCCACCTGAATTTCAAAGAAGCTAAGTTTGTCATCTTTTAATTTTTATCATCATTGGACAAGGACTGCTCCCTGGGGAAGAAAGTTCTCAGGCAGAGCCTCATGGGTGCTTTCAAGAAGATATCATGAAAATGTTTCAGTGAGGCTCTAGGGTACATTTGGGGTGAACCAATGGAATTTCTTACAAATATGCATATATTCATATGTTTTTAGGAAAAAGAAATTCTGAAAACTAAAACGTTAACAACAATAATATATTTGGATGGTTAGATTTTGGGTTAATGTTTACCTTTTCAATGTTTTTTGGCCTCTCTGATAATCTAATGTAGTAATAGAACTTAGTTAACATGCTACAGAGCAGAATGGAAACTGCTTATGATATATTTTTGGAAGTCAGGACATTAGAGAGGGCATAGATTATATCTATGGAAATATATTTAAGCAAACACAGAAGGAGGAAACATACAATAGTTATATTTATTATTACAGTTATTTTTATTTTCACAAGTGGGAAATTTATTGGCACAGGTAAAGAATCTGTTTTTAATAGCTTGCACATTTTAGCAAATCTCAGGTACGTATCTTAGAATTTCTGATTACAACTTTACTTTTATGTTTTACCAAATTAAAACACAATTTGGGACTCGATTTGTCCTGTGAGATGTTAGAAAATTGAATTTGCTTTAAATTGTAATTTGGAGAAAATCATTTAAAAAAAGAATCTGGTTGAAATAAAGTAATGCTGACATTACTACAAAAATTCTGTATTAAACTACAACTGGGAATTAGCATTTCAGTGGCCACAGAAGAAAAACACCAGTCTGGGGTAGTACAGAGATAACCCCCCTGTGGAACATCATTGAAGGTTCAATTCCCATCGTAGTCAAACTTCTCTGCAGGAAGATCAGATAGTTAAGGCCCTTCCTTACCTCCTGCAAGGCAGCTCCTTTTCTGTTGGCAAAAACGGGAAAAACTTTGCTACTTCATGATGCTAAAAGTAAGATTGAATGAAAATCATTTCAACTTTAGGTGGAAGTCAATTTACATCAAAGGACAAAGATCTGGCTGCCAAAACTAAATCTCCAAAAAAAGAATTTTGAACATATTTGACCTTTTCTTTCCAACTTGAGTTTGTTTTGGGTTCTGAATTGACTAGAAGTAGGTTGGATACTCTTTGAGCTCTGGTAGTTCTGCATTCTGTTCTAACCCCAACCCACCTTCAATTTGACTCCACCTTCCTTCCATCATTATTCTTCAAATGAACTCTTTTTATCTTCCTCTCTAAGGGAGGAAAAGAAATAAACATAAAAGGACCTGCATTGTAACTGCTACTCCATAGGTTTCATTTTTATAAATTCAGTTTGCTTTTGTTTTTAAACATTTTTTTTCTTAAATTTCTCTTGTTTTGATGCTCTAACATCACGTTTAGAGAATTTTCCATTTCGTTTTTATACTTCGTTTTTTGTCACATTGTCTACTGACGTATTTATTCTGATGGGTGGTAATTTTAAGTTGTTTTTGTTGTTGTTGTCTGTATTGTGTTTATAACTGATTTAATATTCCACTACTGAGTTCTGCAGCTTTCTGAGAATTTCCAAACATAACCTAGGAGATCCCTCAGTACTCAGCAATAGAACCCTAAAAAATTTTTTAAGTGTATGCTGGATCTTCTAGATACCTAAGACCAAAAACCCCTCTATTTGAGTGCTACATTTGTGTTTATTATATGACTGAGTTGGCAATAGTACTATTTTGTCACAAGCTAACGGGGGAAAAAACAGACTGGACACAATAACAGAATTCGTACTAAGAGAACAGTAAATGGTGTCATTGTTCTACACGTAAAAATCTTAGTATACTTTGAAATTGAAAATTTTATGACAGTTGGAAGAGCCTATGCCTAAGACACAACAATTCACATCATGAAAGGCAATTTAGTTTCAGCAAAACAATGTATTTGTCAAACAAAATTGATATTGTTAATTTGAATTTTATTGTTTTTATAGTTTATTTTTAATTTGTAAAATTGTTTGACTTTACAATTTTGCCAGAGCTATAAGCATAAGGGACTTCTATTTGGGTTTATTTTTCTATGATTTTAAATACCATTATAATTAAGATATCTTATGTCATCACCATGAATTCATGATTTTTTTTCCTTTAAAAGTGATAACTTTATTTTTTCAAGGAGGAGAAACAATGAATTAAAATGTAGCTGAAAGTGAAAAATTCTGAAAACCCAAAGTGGAAATTAAATAACCTAGTAACGCACACATGCAGATTTCAGATGTTTCTTTGTACTCCCTATATAAAATCTGTAGACCCAGATTTCTTGACTCTGTGCTTCTCTCTGATCCATCTCAGAGATTCTGGAGAGTGTATACTAGCTAACTAGCTATTCTTATAATACTACCATTTTTTTTCTTCCAATTAATGACTGCACTTCTACTTTGATCCCTTTATTTCTAACATGTTTGGAGAGTATTTCCCAGAAACCATTTCATATTTTTTTAGGCACTTGTTCTGTTGCCACTGTCTCTTTTGATAAAAATTGTCATTGATGAAGATAGTCATACCTTGAAGATAGTCATACTTTAAAGATATTCATGTTCACTGTATCTATTTCCTGTTATGGCTCAAGGATATAAGGTTGTTTCATGACTCATAGAAACATTTTATAGTATAATTGGCCCTCACATTTTCTCTGGAAAATAAAAAAGGATTATTCTTATTAAAAAAATTGACACATTACAGAATTATTATTTTAATATTGCATACTGGATATGTATCCTCTTTGGAGGCAATGATACTTTAAAATGGTAGCATTTTGGGCGCCTGGGTGGCTCAGTTGGTTAAGCGACTGCCTTCAGCTCAGGTCATGATCCTGGAGTCCTGGGATCGAGTCCCACATCGGGCTCCCTGCTCGGCGGGGGGTCTGCTTCTCCCTCTGCCCTCTTCCCTCTAGTGCTCTCTGTCTCTCATTCTCTCTCTCTCAAATAAATAAATAAAATCTTTAAAAAAAATAAAAAAAAATAAAATGGTAGCATTTTTATATTAGCAGAACATGATAAGAATGACATGGAGTGAGTAGAGTAAAAGAGTGTGATCATTGTAAACCCATTAGGTTAAGTCAGGGGGAAAAATGCTATTGATTTTCTCAAAATAGTTCTATCTTCATGAGCTCACCTTGTTGAATTTCTCTTGATTAAGCACAGGACATACAGCTCTCCTGAAAATCTTCAGCATTATTTGTTCTGTAAATCATATGATTCAACAACATAAAATAGAAATAGAAAAACTGCATCATTACCTAACCCACTCATTGATGAATAATGCTTTTATTCTCATAATCAATTTGGGGTCTAGGGAAAAATTAAAACCAATGAAGAAAGTTCAGTAACAAGAACCTTATTTATTTGAAAGCATTCAGTACATATCTGAACATAAAATCTTCCCCATGTTAAAAATCTAGAAAAGAACTAAATCATTTATTAAAAAATGCAATTATAAAAATAAAAAATATAAAACTTTGTAACTATTAGATACAGGCAATAAATATTGGTACATACAAAAAGCAAAGATTTAAGTATTTCTCTGAAAATTATTTTTCTTGTTTCACTCCAGAGACATAAGAATAAAAGTAAATGACTATTTAGTTCCAATAAGGTAAATCTTTACATGCTGTCTGTCTGATAATGAGAGCTCAATAAATTGTTCTTGGCTGCTTGAATTAAAATAGGATAATTGATATTTATAATGATAATCCATCAAGCACTCCAAGAGCTTAAACTGTAGTTCCCGTTACGCAGTTTGACCTTTCATCCCTATAATTTTAATTCTAAATGGATTTTGTTTTATATTTAATATGTGGGAAATCATTAATATATAGCAAGTACACAGACATGTACTGAAATAATTGACTAACAAAAAAGTCCTATTTCTAATACGTCTGATAAATTTACCTTACAAGAGTCTTACTGTATTTGTGGATCTGGGGAGGTAGATGGCAAATAACACTGCTTTACTAAGAAAACTAATGTTCCAGAAAATCTTTCCAAATAAGACCTTCTCCAGAACTTTTACAGAGCTAGAATTTCTCCAATTCAGTCAGTATATCTCAAGCTTTCACTACTCATAGTGCATTGTTTTTTGTGTTAAGGGGTTATAAATGTGAATTAGGCAATGAAGTCTTATTCCCTCCCAGAAGACTGTTGTTTAATGGGTACAACTGGCTATCTAGATGTGACTTGGTAGAACCCAGGAATTTTACCTACTGCCCATCTTCCCATGTTACACTTGGCACCTACTGCCTCATCACTGTCCCAGAGACCTTCTTTATAAGTAGACTTAAACTGGTTTGAATTATTGTACTCTAATAGGACTTACAGGAAGTTAGCAATTAATAATTGTTTGTTTATGTTAAAAGCTTATGTTACCAAAAACCTAAAAAGAGAACAAAAAGACAGAGTCAAATGACCAACACATCAAGTACATGGTATAAGGCAGATATTCAACTAATATTATTAGAGTGGTTACTAGAATTAATAGCTAATATTACCATTAGTTCGTTACACTCTAATGAGAGCCATACACAACACCCCTGGCCATCAGAAGTCATCACCGGCTGTAGAAACACAGAGTTCATGCCCTATTACTTCTGTCTTGGAAATGCTGAAAATAGACATTACTTCTACATTGTTCCACAGAAGACTACCATTGTCTGTTACAAAATAAACCATAGAACTAAGGAATTCTGATACATAATAAGTGGCAGATAAACATGAGAAATGCCAGATTTCATTTCTTAATTTTGGGGGAATGTGGAAAATATCCATTTCATTTACTAAATAAGTTGACATCTGCAGGTTAGATATCTTGACACTTTTTTCTTCAGGTTAGTGAAAGAAACATTGTTTCTTTATATATTCACCAACAGAAGTAGTAGAAAACGTAAAAGATAAGGACATTCCAATATCATATGTTCTTTAAGGAAATAAAAATCAGATAAGAGATTCTGTGATGCCATGCTATTTTAGAAAATTCAGACATTTGCCATTAGTCTGTGCTACATCTGCAAATTTTCTTATCAGTGATATGAAGGTTACTATAACGCCTTTGGCAACAAGTCACATTTTTCTGTCTCTGGGAAACTGATCCACATCTTAAAAGAAATGCTGGCTCTGCCAATATCAGTATTCGACATGTGTCCCTTTTTTTCTTTCACAATATTTTTAAGATAACTATTTGTTGATTTTATGCCTCAATTTTCTCAAATACATTATTTTCCTCTACATTACCACCATGTTCTAAGTAACATTTGTCTTCAAAAAATAACAAGTTAAAAATGAGTTACAAGGGGTGCCTGGGTGGCTCAGTCGTTAAGCGTCTGCCTTCGGCTCAGGTCATGATCTCGGGGTCCTGGGATCGAGCCCCACATCGGGCTCCCTGCTCAGCGAGGAGTCTGCTTCTCCCTCTCCCTCTGCTGCTCCCCCTGCTCGTGTTCACTCTCTCTCGCTCTCTCACATAAATAATAATAAAAAAAAAATGAGTTACAATACAAAGGAATGAAACCAGTGCAAAATGAGACAGACGGAGTAAATGAGATTCTTTTCCCATTTCTCTGCCACTAGTTCAGACACGAGCAAAGACACAACTATTTTGAAAAGCTACTGTAATGATATCAGCTTTCCAGTAATGAATACTTGATAAATCTATAATATTTTAAATCCTCTTCCATCTAATGGAATTACCGGCATATCCTTTTCTAGTGATGACTATATAACAAATATACTTTAGCTGACAACTCAACACATTCATGAAATACAGGCTGCTGAGCATGGAGAAAATGGCACAACTAAAGCATATTGAAAGGCTCTCTCTCAGAGTCAGAAGAGGCTGAGATGAATCAGGGCCACAGAAGCCTAATGCTTTGGATCACTGCTGGAAATGTGCAGTGACCACAGGAAACATAATTCCCAAAGAGCAGTGCGAGGCATGCAACACATGGATGGTCATCCTTCGATATATATATCTCCTACCTAGCCACAAAAATGGGTGCACATGCAATTAGAGTTTGGAAGTTCCATGGTTCTTTTGCAATGAAAGAATTAGTCTTTTCTATTTAAAATTAATGTACAGGAGATACTAAACATATGTAGTCAAATCATCACGACCATAAGTCACCCATAATTTAAACAATTTTTTTAAGGTTTTATTTATTTGTCAGAGAGAGAGAGAGAGAGCATAAGCAGGGGGAGCGGCAGACAGAGGGAGAGGGAGAAGCAGGCTCACTGCTGAGCAGGGAGCCTGATGTGGGGCTCGATCCCAGGACCCCGGGATCATGACCTGAGCTGAAGGCAGACGCTTAACCGACTGAGCCACCAGGCACCCATTATTTAAAAGTAACTTTTTTTTTTTTTTAAGGATTTCTTCCTTTTAATATAAACATAAGTAGGGAACATGGCTGATCTCTTTTTGGGAAAACAAAGAAAGGCAGAGAGGAGGGAGGGGAAAGAGAAGGAAAGAAAGAAGAAAGCAGTGAAGCGAGGGAGGGAGAGGAATCAAAAGAGAAAATTCATTTTCAAAAGCCTTGTTTCTCCTGAGCCTGTAAGCCTCACATATAATGCAGTTGTATTTCAGAAGCAGAATAAAATGAATGTAGATTACTCACAAACTTCACCTGATTCAAGTACTCAGTATTCAGTCACTAGAGTGAATGCTAAAAACAGCAATGCTCAGGAAATTAATTAACCTTCTATCAAGTTCCCTATCCTGGGGGAAGCAAAGCCAGGGATATATCTGTATTTTGATTTACTACCACTAAAAAGCAAATTTTATTATTAAGAAGAAACTTTTTAAAGGGCAATATAAAAATAAAATAGGTATATGTTCTATCTTCATCCCAAGTGCTATATGATGATTTTCCTTTGTTTTCATCTGGAGAGAAGAGTCATTTCAAATTTTCCTAAAGTTGGAGAGTCTAATAGGAAATAAATGACAATTAAAGGAAAAAGCTCAAATTATTTTCTTTAGTGTTTACCATATTCTTCACATCAAAGGCTTTTCTTGCTTTGAAACTAAGCCTCAAGTCTAGAACACAGTAATAAGTATAATTTTTATCCACTGCATACTTTCTACAATTTGCCTCTAACCCTATTACTCTGCCATTGATTTAGCCACATGGTCACACAACCTTTCAGGAAACAGTTTCACTTCACTGTATGAATCATAAATCGATCTGCTTCTTTTTGCCCTGCCAACTTGCCTTTGCCTCATTACCTGTTTATGAGTCTTTTTTCCTCCAGTTTTACCCATCTGTAAAGATGATAGAAATTAAATCATGACAAAATAGAAAAAATACTTTTTCCTTAACTTAGACCGCAGGGAAGTGTATTTTTGTTTTGTCTTGTTTTCCTGTGAGTTTTTAGAATATGCTAAGCATTTTATTCTCACATTCCTACCTGAGCTAGGTACTTTATTGGTCCACTTCTATAGCTGTTTTCTATAGGAAAACAGACTAAAAGTGATGATGCAGATATTCTTTTTTGCTCATTTTCTGATGTATGGAGCTGCCTTTAAAGCCTATGTGACAACAGGATTTTTGCTCAGAGAGCCATGCCTGTGCTTCCTGCAGCGTTTGAGTCACGGATCGAATGCAGGTAAATGTGTATCAAATGCAGGGATCGTATCCTCTTTCCCTTTGCCCATGTTCCACGGTACTTTACTTATGCTGTGCAGGAACATTCAGATGGATGTAAGATGAAGTGAATAACTCTAATACACCTCCTTTGTACACTTAGCAGTTTTTAGAGAAGCTCAGTTGCCATTCTCAAATGTCTTCAGAAAATTGCCTTTTTAGATTTTCATCACACATGTTGTAATATCTCTTAGAGTTCATGTCCCTTGCAGAGAACTTGTTTCAATGCAGGTTTTACAAATGAAGATGTAAGCCTCAAACAATAGCAGCAAATGACTTAGAGCAATATTTGGTATGTTACATCTCCTTACTTGGGAAATGATAACAAATTTTTACTTCACACTTTGTTGTATAAATTTGAGTCCTAATTTAAATGATCTTAAAAATATTAAAGACCACATTTCTACAAACTAGGTGTTTATGCATAGCCATAAGGGGTTAATTGAGCATAGACAGCACACACTTGAGATTCCAAATTGAATAATTTGATTTGTAAACAGGTACTTAGTGTACAAGAAGCCATTACACATGCAATTATCTGTCTTCAATTAATTGTGTGCATCTCTAAGGAGCAACTTAAGAATGTTTGTTTCAATTTCACTGGCTGTAAGGCCTGGTATCTATAAACATTTATTTTACTTATGCTATAGCTTTGAACTTTAGAAAAGTACATTGCTAACAGCAATTATTTTGTGCCTGTGAGGAAACATTGGGGCTGGAGTAAGCATACCTAGGTTTAAGTCACCCTCTTCTAATCAGTCCCTCTCCCCGCTCACGAACACATGTGCCTAGAAAGAAATCAAGTTCTGGCTTCTCACTAGGATGGCAAGCCATGTGTTAAGAAATCTATATTTGTAAATATGGAGTTGCCCTCAGGTTAAAAATTCTTCATACTGAATGCATTCTCCATCTAACTGCAGGAATAGCAGAGTCCTTGTTAAGGTTGTTTGATCGCCTGTGTTATTACTCCTATAATGAATTGGATATTGATTGTGTCAAGACTAGAACAGGGCGCGTGGGTGGCTCAGTTGGTTAAGTGTCGGCCTTCAGCTCAGGTCACGATCCCGGGGTCCTGGGATCGAGTCCCACATCGGGCTCCCTGCTCAGCGGGGAGCCTGCTTCTCCCTCCTCCTCTCCCTCTGCTGCTCCCCCTGCTTGCGCTCTCTCTTTCTGTCAAATAAATAAATAAAATCTTAAAAAAAAAAAAAACCTAGAACAAAGGGAAGACACAATATGACTCTTCTAAGAGTGCTTCAAAACATCATTTTAGGGAGAACTCCCCTCTCTCCTATCCTTTCAGCCATGAAAAGACATTTCTCACTAAGAGAACCATTATTTTCTATGTTTCTGTTTGCTTAGAAATTTAGTTCCACTAATGTGTGACTGATTGATCCTCCTCCTCCTTGTTCTCCTCATCTTCTTCCATTTCTACCTCCTCCTCCTCCTGCTTCCTTGCAACCCCACAAAGCTGGAAATTAAAATTTCCAAACAGGAAGAAGGAAAGACTCCCTATGGACTCTATAGCCCTCCTAGGCAGACCCCAGACCTTACCTATCTTTCTACCCCCAGCCTTTAAATGAGTGATTGGCACATTCATAATAAGGAATCATTGCTAAATGAATGTGTATTTTCCCCTTTAAACATCAAAATGGTGATGCCATTCTGGAAATCTTCCTGAAGTTGCCAATCTTGGTGTGCTGCCCATCAATCTACTATTTTCCTATATTTTCATCTATTGTATAAAATTCAATGGATGAAATTCACTTTTGACATTGGGTTATAACAAAATAGGCATAGTCCGTATCACATATTGAAGACAAAACTGCTATAAAAACTATAGCAAAGATATGCACAGAAGGCTCTGTAATACTCAGACAAATCACTGTTAGGTCAAACTCTTATAACGATGATTTTACTGGTATGCTGAGGAAAACCATTCATTCACTCAACAAATGTTTCTTGAACACCTGCTATGCTGCAGGCATGGTTCTAGGTGCTGAGATATCAAGAGAGAAAAAACAGAAATTCTAGCCCTCATAAAGCTTAAATTCTAGTGTGACAGAAAATAACCCATATAAACATGTAAAATATATATTCTAGAGGATGGTAAGTGCTAAAGAGAAGAAAAAAGGAAGGAAGCAAGGAAGTACGATGTGAAGCATCAGAGAGGAGTTGCTATTTTAGATACAGTGCCCAGGAAAGGCCTCCCTGAGGTGAGTTTTGAATAAAGACCTGATGAAAGGAAGAGAGAGCCATGGAGATGTGGCAGGGACTATCATTTTAGGTAAAGGAAACGACATGTAGAGGCCCAAATGTGGGAATAGCCAAGCTTGCTAAAAAATCAGCGAGGAATCACTGTGGTTGGATAAGTGTGACAGAGAGGGAGAGTAATAGAATATGATGCCAGAAAGGAAAGGAGTCGGAGCAAGGTAGATTATGGTGGTCTCAGGAGTTTATTCTATGCCAGTTGGGAAGCCAGTAAAGGGTTTTGAGTAGAGATTCAGTGAGGTAACGTTGGCCATTGTGTTGAGAATTGACTGCAGGAAGGAAAAGGGCAGTAGAGCAGACCGTTAGGAGGCTATTGATTTTCCAGGCAGAAAAAGATAATGGCTTTGACTAAACTGCGGTCAGTAGGTGTAGGCTCACTCCTATGGACTGAGCTGAATCCCTTGGAAATTCATATGTTGAATCCCTGACCCCTACTACTTCAGAATGTGATTCTGTTTGCAGATAGGACCTTTAAAGAGGCAATTAAGTTAAAATAAGGCCATTAAGGTGGATTTTAATACAACGTGATTGGTATCCTTATAAGAAAAGGAGATTAGGGCATGCAAAGAGACACCAGGGATGTACACACAGAGAAGAGGCCATGTGAGGACACAGGAAGAAGGCAAACCAAGGAGAGAGACCTCTGAAGAAGCCAAACCCACTGGTGCCTTGGTCTCAGACTTCCAGCCTCCACAACAGGGAGAAAACAAATGTTTGTTTGTTGAGGCCACTCTATGGTATTTTGTTATCGCTATCTGAGCAGATGAACACAGTCACTAAGGATGGAGATGATTGGTCAAATTCTAGATATATCTGAAATAGATTCTATAAGATTTTCTGATGAAGCTAGTGTGAGGTGTGAACAAAAGGAGAAGCAAGAATGACACCTTGGATTTTAGTCCAGCAGCTGGTAGAATTGAACTTTTCATTGACTGACCTCGGAAAGACTCCAAGAAGATTGGGTTTGTAGGGGATCTCAGTTTGGATTCTGTTCAAACACAAGGATTTGAGTGCAACTGTGAATTTGGGAAGTTGATGGAATATAGGTAGGGAAGTGTGGAGGTGAAATAAGGGAAGCCTGCCCATACGGATGCTCTCTGTCAGCCATCTGACCAGCGAGTGTCTGAGGCTTACTGCTATGTGAAAACTCTGGGAAAGAGCTCCATAGATAGCTTCAGATCGTCCCATGTTGGCAGTGAGAGAGCCGAGATGCTTGTCCACTCCTGGTTGCTGACCGGATGGTTGTTAATTCCACAACACTTTGAGCCTTAGAGTGGGTTTCTAAATGTTGGGGAAAGAGTCTCTAGGCACAGCAATGCAAACACTGGCAGTTGGAAATGGAAGGCAGCCAGAGCTTTTAAATGAGTGAGTTGAAGCAAGTTTGAGTGAATGGAGGCCCATGGAGGAGGCAATGATAGAAATTATTTCAAGGAGTAAGAAGCTGCTCCTGTGGACCACTTGAAATCTGAGTTCTATTAGATGTCCAATTCAAAATGTCGGTCTGGCTTTCATCCATAACTGCTAAGAGGGCAAGTGCAAGCATTGCCACCATGGTACAGAGAGTGGCAGCTTTAATCCAAGGAGTAGATAAAAGAAAGAGAAAAGTAGTCTCCTTGTGAGGTAACTGAATTTGAGTCATAACGCATAGTGTTTAACTTAAGGTAAATGAAAGTATTTATTCCACCATTTACCAAAAATTAAAGTATCATTTTCTGCAGTAAGATCAAAAAAGCAAATTCTGTCATCATAATTCAAGATGCAGAATGATAGTCATTGTCCTCTCTCAACTGTCAGGATTTAAAAATTACAGCCTATAATTTCAAAAGGATTTTGTTAAGAATTTCTTTATTTTTAAAATACTTTTTAAATTTATTTGAGAGAGAGAGTGTGTGCGTGTGTGCACAGAGGTGCAAGCATGGAGGAGGGTCAGAGGGAGAGAAGGAAGCAGACTCCCCGCTTAGCAGGGAGCCCCACAGGGCTCAATCCTGAGATCCCAAGATCATGACCTGAGCAGAAAGCAGACACTTAACTGACTGAGCCACCCAGGTGCCCCTGTTTATTATTTTATTAGAAGGTCACTTGTTTAAAAATGGGTTCATTTTAATGACTCAAGTCAAGTTGTATGTAAATCTCCACCATCAATACTCATAAAAGCTTGACAAGAAAAGAAAATCTGAAACATTATATGGATAATTCTATTAAATCTAAATCTTGCTCCAGATGGGCTCAGAGGACTTCATCTCACCTAGTTTATTATGTCCACAGAATTATTTCATAAACATCATCAGGGTAAAATTTTGCTTTTAAATAGAGTCTTCCTACTTATTCATTGAAAACAAAACTTTCCTAGAATTAGAGATAGATTTCTGGAACAAGTTATTCACAAATACCTAAAATGCAATATGTTTAAATATTAAACCCAATATATCCCAGAGAAAACCTGTTCTTTCCTATGGAATACATATTTATAATGCTTATTACCATCCACTCAGTTTTCCAAACAAGAATACATCCTCCTAATCAGTCTCCTTACTTGAGCCTATCACTCCACCTACAGTCTACTCTATACATCAGAATGATGTTTTTAAACGGAAATTGGCTAATGTTGGACTCCTTTATTACAACTGTATAATGGTTTTTCATGACTTCAGAATAAAATCCAAACTTACTAGCCCAGTTTACAAAACTCCACATAATCTGGTTCCTGACTGCTTCTCTGATATTCTGACATCATTTCATATCACTGTACCCCATCATCTGTGCTCAGATACACTGATCTTTTTATTATTTTAACCCATCTAACTCACTTCAAAATTTTAGATAAGGGTGTTATAAAGAATAAGGAGAACTTAACCAAGTAAAGTGTAGGAATGTGAGATCAAAAAGCATTTTGGTGAATGTGGTGGTAATGAACCCAGCCGTGGGGTGTGCTGGGGACCATGAGCAGTTCAAATCTGCTGCAGCATAAATAGCGAATGATGAGAAGGAAGGCTGGAAGAGTAGCAGGAATGAGATTATGAAAGGTCTTCTGAGCTTTGCTAAGGACCTTGGATTTTAAATTCTTGGCAAGGATATGTGATCAAGACTCATTGCAAAATGACAAAAAGCTGTATATCTTCCTAGGGGGAGAGGGTGACACCATTTAGCAACATTTTAACATTTTGCATACAGTTTCATGGGGTCCCCATCCCTGAACAGTATTCTTGGACCAGGGTTAAAAATCCTTGCTAGAGGCCTTTGGAATCATTGAATTATGTTAATCAGGTGGCATTTTAAATAATGTATCATGTTGGATTTGGTCAATATAATGGATGTGAGAAAGGCAATATTGGAGATGGGAAGAATGGTTAGGAAGTTATTCAAAACATTCAGAAGTGATGATAGAAGAAATGATGGATTATAGAGACATATAATTTATCAGATGATGTCCATAGGAAAGAGTGATGGATTATATATGGAGAATGATGGGGGAACAAGGAGTCAATGTCTGTCCCCAGGTTTCTGGTCTGGTTCCTTACACATCACTGCCATTTTGATTTCCTCTGGTCACCTTTAACTCCTATGTGTAATGCCACCTATGTAATAATCATGTGTGGTTTTACTTTATATTCTTACTACTCAGTTTGAAATTTGAGTGGAGAAATTTTCTAAGCACTTAACAAATACAGTCAATCCTCATTATTCGCAGTAGTTATATTCTATAAATTCACTGCAAACACTAAAGCAGCTAATACTGAAGGATTGTTCCTAGGGGAAAAACAGGGTTAGGGCTCTACAAACCACATGTTTCAATAGACCAATACATAACCTTGTTTTATGTGTGTTTCTATTTAAAGACACCTTATTTAATATATTTTGTTTCTCAATACTGAATTCACTATTTTTTTTTTAAAGATTTTATTTATTTATTTGACAGAGAGACACAGCGAGAGAGGGAACACAAGCAGGGGGAGTGGGAGAGGGAGAAGCAGGCCTCCTGCTGAGAAGGGTGCCCAATGCGGGGCTCGATCCCAGGACCCTGGGATCATGACCTGAGCCGAAGGCAGACGCTTAATGACTGAGCCACCCAGGTGACCCAATACTGAATTCACTATTAAGAGCACTATATCGCATGCTGGAACAAAGCTAATCTAACATGGTTTTTTTTTTTTTTTTTTTTTCTTTCCATAGGCACACCACAGCCTTCTCGAGTTTAGGAACACTAGCTAGCACTTCAGTACTACACTTGAGGGGGGAGGGTGGCATTTTAAACAGCAAAATCATCAATAACAAGCACAAAAATGCACAAAACATAACACTAAATAGACTGCAAAAAGGACATTTGTTTATATATGAGAGCTGAATCATGATGGCAGAGCGTAGCCTTGTTTAACCTTAGCTGGGAAAATACGCTTTTGGAGGACTCAAATTTTTCAGCACTCTGTCCATGTTTGCAAATGACCACCAAGGCGCCACAAGCATTGATTTTGGTGTTACTAATACAGAATCTGAAAATGAGGATCAAATGTATTTTGTTCTGTATTTGAATATTTTAAAATACCCAAAAAAGAACAAAATACATCAATCCAATGTACTCAACACCCAGACTCACCACTTGTCAAGATTTGCCACATTCCTTTACTGGTCACTTTTTCTTCCCTATTGTTCTTTGCTGAAATGTTTTAGGAGTTAATTCCAAATACCAAGTTATTTCAGTCCTACATATTTCTAAAAAAATAAGGACATTTTATCTTATAATTGCAATGCCATGATCACATCTTACAAAATTAGCATTCTTTTGAATCTCCTAATAAAGAGTATAAATATTTCTGTTGTTTAAAAAAGGATAAACTATGGGTGCCTGGGTGGTTCAGTCGCATCTGCCTTTGGCTCAGGTCTTGATCCTGGGGTCCTGGGATCGAGCCCCATGTGGGTCTTCCTGCTCAGCGGGGAGTCTGCTTCTCCCTCTCCCTCTTCCTCTGCTGCTCCCCTTGCTTGTGCTCTCTCTCTGTCAAATAAATAAATAAAATCTTTAAAAAAAAGGACAAGCTATACGCCAGTGTTTATAGCAACATTATTCACAATAGCCAAAAGGTAAAAACAACCCAAATGTCTATCAGTGGATGAATGATGAACAAAATGTGTTTTACACATAACATTGGAATATTAGTCAGCCTTAAGAAGGGTGAAATTCTGATACATGCTATAACGCGGATGAATCTTGAAGAGAACTATACTAAGTGATACAAGCGAAACACAAAAGGATAAATATTGTATGATTCCACTTATATGAGGTACCTAGAATATTGAAATTCATAGAGACAGTAACCTAGTGGTTAGCAGAGTCTGGTGGGAGGGAAGAATCAGAAGTTATTATTTAATGAGTAGAGAGTTTCAGTTTGAAATGATGAAAAAGTTCCAGAAATGGAGAGTAGTGATGGTTGCACAAAAATGTGAATGTACTTAATGCCACTGAATGGTACACTTAAAAATAGTTAAAATGGTAAATTTTGTGATAGTTTATCATAATAAAAAAGTTTATCTGACAGCACAGTGACAGTTAAAAAAAATACTCCCATAAGGATCTAAAAAAGGCTAAAATAATTTTCCTTTGCCAAATCGCACATTTTTGCTTTGTCTGTTGATGCTTCCTGGTGTCATCTGACATGTCTTCTATCCCAATGCTAATTAAAATATGGATGCCAATCAGCAGTATGGATTTCTA
Source organism: Neomonachus schauinslandi (assembly GCF_002201575.2). Lineage (NCBI taxonomy): Eukaryota > Metazoa > Chordata > Mammalia > Carnivora > Phocidae > Neomonachus > Neomonachus schauinslandi. Next base: position 61,614,029 of record NC_058409.1, on the reverse strand, counting down.
GATAGCTGAGAGCCTGAGAGCTTATTATAAATGCAGAATGTTGGGCTATTCCCTAGACCACAATTAGAATCCTCATTTTAACAAGATCCTTAGGTGATTTTTATACACATTCAAGTTTGAAAAGCTCTTGTCTCTCACCTGAATTCCCTTATGTAAATGGAAGTTATCTCCATAGGCTTGATCATATTCAAATTCTGCTAACTTGGTTCTTAACCTTGATGGCATACTAGCATCCCCTGGGAGAATTAACCACCCCACTTTCCCAAGGATAAGGCTCACCTCCAGAGATAGATGTAAGTGGTCTGAAGTGTGGATTGGGCATTCTTTATTGCTGCTGTTGATATTTTCTCAAAGCTCCTCAGGAAGCTCTCATGTACAGCCAAGTTTGAGAACAACTGTCCTGTTAGGGGCACACGATGTCAGGTTTCCCCACAGCTAGTGATGTGAAGGATTCTGTTGAGGACAGCATATCCCTCCTTTGCAATGATCACCAATCACCTTCGATGGGTATCTTTTGAATTCAGTTGATTTTAGGACATTACATCAGAACTCTATGATGCCAATAACCAAACTGTTTTATTAGGTATCCCTTAGTGCCTTACAGGGATTTTTTTCTCTAAAAACACTTACCTTCATACGCAATTATTTGAAAAATCAAATTGAACATTTAAAACAAAGCTTCAAACACATAACTTAAATTTTTGAAAGAAACTTAGAAGTGTTTGCTAATTTCAACTCAACCTTATCAGAAATAAAATACCCATACATTAATGTAAAAAAAGTTTTTAAACAATTTAACAATGATTTATATAACATGTAAGTTCCAGTGCTTGAGTAAATGGGCTCTAAACAGATGAGATTATTGTGACCCTATAAATAGTAAAGCCATGAAACAGATATAAATGCTAAATTCATAAAAAACAACTTAGAAAAGAGTACAGAGTTTAAAATATATAGATGAAACTTAATCCGAGAAAATTAAAATACGTCTTTAATGTACATGGTAAAATTTTGCATTATTTACAACAATCTGACTTCAAAAACAAACTTTAATCTTTTACTTAACTTGACAAGTTAAAAATTGAGGTAAAATGGTCACCTTCATCTCTGAGCTCTATGCTGTCATTTTCTTGAGTGGGAGAGAAGCCAAGGAAGATGGCAAAATCTTAAAACATTTTGGAGGTTTATTGTTGGTGAACAGATCCCTATCTGCACTACTACTTTCTGCCTGTGACTTAGTGAATAATGACCTAATGATAGCCCGTTTTATTGTATCTCTTTATCTATTACAAATTGCTTTCCACTGAATATATAACTTGAGCCTCACAGTAATTTATGGATTAGGTAGGGACAGTATTGTTGTCCCTAAAGAAATTGCAGTTTAAATGTTTGACTTGCCCAAGGTAACAAAGCTTATACATTTTGAGATTCGTACCACTTGTAGATCAAGAGATTTGCAATGTGATGGGCATGTAGATGAATGGAGCCAGGCTTATTGTTGGGAGAACTGTGTTTGTACCTTTTTTTAAAATTCATAGACGAGCTGTGAATAGCTCTTGCTAATGCTCTCCGGGATCTCTTTATAAAGGTTTCACACGGTGGAAAGACTCACAATACAAACTAAAGGAAAGGAAAGAAACATAAAACAACCCATGAATGGAAGGTTAGAAATAGATGTAGAGCCATATTATTCTTTAGGAACAAAGAAATATAAAAAGAAAGCAGAACGAGTGTGGGTTATAGACTTGTACATGGTAATAAGCAATACAATTTAATAAAACCATAAATAAAAACAGCAAGACCTGTGGATGCAATTATCTGTGTCTTAGAACTCTAAAACATTACCTATTCCGATGAAATATAGCTCTCTTTATTTTAATTGAATGAACCTGCCTAGTTGGAAACATTTCTCTGACAGTTATTTTGTTGAAGTCTCAATATTTTTGAGTTAACTAAAAGATGTGCCCTAGGAAGAAGAAACAATGAGACAAGGACAGGAGGGAATTGGGAAAGTGTGGTGATCAAGAAGGAGACCAAATTAAATGTACTGTCTGAGTATATTAACAAGTATTAAGCTGAGCGGGAAAATATGTATGTACATAATTTTTATTTTTATATATTTGAATTCATTTTAGAAAGGAATGTAATTATAACAAATTCTGTCTGTTTGATTACTCTGGGTGGACAGAGATTCAGCCTGAAAGCTGCCTGCCTGTCTCCTTATATTTCTTTTATAAATTCCTTTCTGGAAGTCTTGGGGCAACAGTTCAATTGACAGACCTGATCTTTATCTCCAGCCTTCAGTCAAGAACTAAATACAATTTAGTAAGTTTAAAGTGATAGCTAAAGTAGGCTCAATTGGACTTAAATTATCAGTGTGCGCATGAGTAAGCAAGTATTCGTCATATAGGAAGACCTCTATGAGGAGCATTAAGGAAGAGAACTGAATACAGTAGTCCCCCCTTATCCACAATATCACTTCAGCAGATTCAGTTAGGGCCAACTGGTCATCAGAAGCAGATGATCCTTCTCCTGACATATTGTCACTCTGCGTCACAATGCCTATGTCGGTCACCTCCCTTCATCTCCTCACCATCATTATGAGAAAAAGGGCAAGTGCAATGCAGTAAGATATTTTGAGAAAAACAACATTCACATAATTATTACTTTATTGATATATTATATTTGTTGTATTCTACATATTGTTATAGTCTAGTTTGTATATTATTATAATTGTTCTGTTTTTACTTGTTAATATCTTACTGTACCTAATTTATAAAATAAACTTTATCAGGGGTATGTATGTATAGGAAAAAAACATAGTATGTATAGGGTGAGATACAATCTGCACTTTAAGGCATCCACTGGGGTAGGTCTTTGAATGTATCCCCCGTGGATCAGGAGAGACTCCTGCACTACAGATGTCTCAGGTTCAGTGGAAACCAACCACAGCAAAGCGACACTGGGTTCCATTGAGCTGGAAAGTATTAATTAGCTGTTATTAGAATATATGAGCTAAGATAACCTAGTAACTTAGGACCTTATTAAAACCCTATGACATCATATTTTTAATAAGTAGTTAGGTAAAACCTAAATAGCTTTTGGAAGATTTTTCACCACAGTTTTTAAAAAGGAAGATGGAAGATATACATTTAGATCCTGGTAGCATTTCTGCTATTTACTAGTTATGTAGCATTTAGAGATTCCTTTAAATTATGTGGCCCTGTTTCTACCTATGTATAATAAGGTTGGATTAGAACCATATGATATATTCACTTCTTTCTGGCTATTAAAAATACAAAAATCAGCTATTGCACAGTTAGATCTGTATTAGAGAGGTGAAAGTACACCTCATTGTATTAGAAGCAAATCAATATTGGCAGAATATTTTCTGAAAAACATGTTAGTCCATTGGTGATGTAAGAATTTCTAATGGAGGGCGCCTGGGTGGCTCAAATGGTTAAGCATCTGCCTTGGGCTCAGGTCATGATCCCAGGGTCCTGGGATCGAGTCCCGCATCGGGCTCCCTACTCCTTGGGAGCCTGTTTCTCCTTCTGCTTCTCTCTCTCTCTCTCTGTCTCTCATGAATAAATAAATAAATAAAATTAAAAAAAAAGAATTTCTGAAGGATTCTTTCTCTGGTTATGTACTGGCATTTAAAATATAATGTCCTAAAGTTACTATATTTGCCGAGCACTCTTCATTAAATTATTTATCCATTTAACCAATACTTATGGAGCAATGTCTATGTTTCAAGCACTGTGCCATGCATTGGGCATATAACAATGCTTCTTCCTGCCTGGGATGTAGAGACTACTGCAAGAATTGGAGAGTAAGCAAGGAAAAAAATACAAAAACGCAGTTACACGTGGTGAAAACTAATAGAAGAACAAGGTGCTCTGAGAGGTAATAATGGTGAATCTACTTTTGATTTGGAGAAGTGGGAGGGCCTACCTGGAAATGAGAAGAGGCTTTCTAGCAGCCTAACTGCAGGAGTGAAAGAAGGCCTGAGATGAGGTGAGAAAGAGCTTGCTATGTTTGAGGAAGTGAAAGGACATTGTGGAGTAAGTGTGCTGAAGAGGAAGGCAGCCTAAGAGAAGAATAAGAAGCAGATGAACAGGCTGTGTAATGTCAAGTTTTAAACTTCCTAAGGGGTTTTAGGCTACTACTTAAGGACCAGTGAAGGCCATTACAGGCTTTGAAGTTGTAAATAGTGGGAAGAGATTTACACTTTACAAGATCACTGTGAAAGTTAGTCAAAGATTAAATAGTAGGGAGGTCAACAGCAAAGGTTGGAGACTAGTATAGAGCAAGACATCAGAAACAAGAAGTTGGTGGCAGTGGGAGAGAAGATGGAAGGAAACTTGACTAATATGTAGGAGGTGATCATGCATTTACAGTGAAACCAACCTCCCCAGTTGTGGAATTTTATTTAGTTTTGGATTGGATTTCTTTTGTTTTTATTGATTGGAATTATTCAGTTAATGGGCCAAGCATGAAGAAAATAGAGAGCATGCAAGAATATGATTATCATAAATCATGAAATGTAGGTGTGGTGAGGAGAGCAACGAAGGAAGGAATTGACAGAAAGCAGTGGGATTCAGGGGCTGGCAGTCTCAAAATGTTATAGAATTATATATAACACAGGGAAAAGGCATTCTTTAGCACATGAACAGAAGGGATAAAATAATGTGCTCAGAAAGCAGAGTATTTCAGTGAGAGATTTTAGAGATGGTGCATCATTCGCACTGTGGATGTCACCAAGTGGTGAATGGCATTAAAAGAAACTAGAAGACTGGAGCATGACTGCATCAGTAGATGAATGAATGGACCATGGCACTTACATCATGTATATCAGTCTTTGTAGCTCAGCTGTGTGCCTTACTGATAACTGAGCAATTTATAGAAATATCTGTTACTCAACAGGCTTAGGGCTTTTTAAATAACACTGAGGTGTGTTTTATATTAATTTTATATCAACATCATATTACTAAAAAGCTGTCAAAATCAGTATAAATGAGTGTTAATACAGAATGAATCTCAGGATTTTAATAGCATCTTTCCAACAACTTTTTTAAATTGAACACGTTGTTAGCAATGTACTGGCTTGTCATTTTTTAAAAAATATCATTTGCCTGATTATTTAAAAGAAATAACTTACAACATTTGAAAATATGGTGAGATGAAATAATGTTTGTGAGAAACATCTGTCATTCAGATAATTTCAGAAGGGAATGAAGCCCCATTCCATAATCAAAATATGCTGGTCTATAAATTCATATGCCCAAAAGTTAGTGCATTCAAAATTCTTCTGCCCATCAGTCACCATCTCTTAAATATAAATAATATGTAACAATTATCTTTGACCACATTTTAGAATCTACATACATGCAGACCTTTAAGTTTTCAATGTATATGGATGTATATTTATGTGCTATGTTTTATAAGAAATATATACAGTATAATACCTGTGACTTGGTTATTTAAGGATCATCATCAAAATATGTAAAAAAAAAAAAACTATGTTTAATGTGAGACTTAGATTTAAATTAAAATTATATTAAAATCAAGATAGAAAAAAAATTTTGAGTGTCTTCCATGGGCTAGGTTTCCTGTTATCAATAAGTAAAACTAGGTATTATCCTCAAGGAACCCAGAGTCTGTTACAGATTTTTTTCCCTTAATTTTTAAAATCTCCTTTATTCACTTGACATTTTTAAATTTACAAGAATATAATATTGTGATGTTTACATTGAATCAATGACCTGCCTTTTCATTTTACACCTAGAAGGAGTAGACAAGTTTTACTTAATATAAAATACTCTTTAGAATGGTATATTCTCATGAAATCAATAAATTGTTTTTCTTTTTTTTTATAAGATTTTTTTTTTTTTATTTGAGACAGAGAGAACGAGAGAGAGAGAGCACATGAGAGGGGGGAGGGTCAGAGGCAGAAGCAGGCTCCCCGCCGAGCAGGGAGCCCGATGCGGGACTCGATCAGGGACTCCAGGATCATGACCTGAGCCGAAGGGAGTCGCTTAACCAACTGAGCCACCCAGGCTCCCAATAAATTGTTTTTCAAATTCATTTTCAAACACAGTACTCTAATATTATTAAGATTGTCCACACTAAGTAAAAATTACACATCAGTCCTCTGAGAAAGCAACCCTAGCATCTTTTTATTAGCAGCAAACTGCCGTACTAATCTTAGAACAAGAAGAGCGGGGACATTGCTTAAAGGTATGAATGTTGCTGTTCTTCATTGTCCTCTCCCTATAACCAAACTATCCATCAAGTATTAACTTCAGTCTCATATCTCAAACATCTCAGTCTTCCTGGGTAACTCCAGGTCATTCAGAGAGATCCTTGTTCTGAACTCATAGCTCCTTCTTGACTCACTAAGCATAAAATACTATGGATCATGTCTTATGTTTGTTATTTAACTTCTCAGGGCTTACAATATATTTCTATAATTAGATCACAGATTTTATAAGGACATATACCAGGTATTATAGTTTCCTTGATGATAATTTTTCTTTAGTAAGACTTTATTTTTTAAAAAGAAATTTAATGTTCACAAGAAAATTGAGGGGAAGTTACAGAGACTTCCTATATACTCCCTGTTCCCACACATGCATAGACTCTCCAATTATCAACATTCCCCACCAGAGTGGTACAGTAATTACAGCTGAAGTACTTACATTGACATATCATAATTACTCAAAATCCATAGTTTACATTTGGATTCAGTCTTGGTTTTGTACATTCTATAAGTTTGGGAAAATGTATAATGTTATATAGCCATCATTATAATTTTATACAGAGTATTTTCACTGCCCTAAAATCCTTTGGGCTCTGACTATTCATCCCTCCCTCCAACCACTAGCAACTAGTAATCTTTTTATTGTCTCCATAGTTTTGCCTTTTCCAGAAGGTCATATAGTTGGAATCATACAGTAACTTTTTCAAATTAGCTTCTTTCACTTACTAATATGCATTCAAATTTTCTCTATGTCTTTTTGTGGCTTGATTCATATATATTTTTTAGTCCTGAATAATATTCCATTGTCTGGAGGTAACACACTATCCACTTACCTACTAAAGGACATCTTGGTTGCTTCTAAGTTTTGGCAGCTATAAGTAAATCTCCTTTAAAAGTCTGAGGGTGTTTTTTTTTTTTTTTTCAGACATAAGTTTTCAACTCTTGTGGGTAAATACCGAGGAGTGCAAATTGTTGGATGGTATATTAAGGGTATACTTACTTTTGTTAAGAAGCCACCAAACTGGGGCGCCTGGGTGGCTCAGTTGGTTAAGCGACTGCCTTCGGCTCAGGTCATGATCCTGGAGTCCGGGGATCGAGTCCCACATCGGGCTCCCTGCTCAGCAGGGAGTCTGCTTCTCCCTCTGACTCTCCTCCCTCTCGTGCTCTCTCTCATTCTCTCTCTTGCAAAAAAAAAAAAAAAAAAGAAACCACCAAACTGTCCTCCTCCAAAGTGACTATACAATTTTGCATTCTCACAATAATGAATGAGAGTTCTTATTGCTTCGTATCCTCACCAGCATTTGGTGATGTTAGCGTTCCAGAATTTGGCCACTCTAATAGGTGTGTAGTGATGTCTTTCTTCTTTTAATTTGCAATGCCCTAATGACATACGATGTGGAGCACCATTTCATATGCTTCTTTGCCATCCATACATCTTTTTGCTGGGGTGTCTGTTCAAGTTTCTTGTCCATTTTGAAATCAGGTTGGTTTCTTTCTTACTATTGAATTTTAAAAGTTCTTTGTATATTTTCAAAATGTTTATCATGTGTTTTTTGCAAATTTGTTTTCATAGTCTGACTATGCATTCTCATTCTATTGAAAATGCCTTTTGCAGATCAGAAGTTTTTAATTTTAATGAAGTCCAGATTATCAATTATTTCTTCATGAATTGTGTCTTTGATGTTATATTTTAAAAGTCTTGCACATGCCCAAGGTCTTCTAGGATTTTTCTTATGGTATCTTCTAGGAGGTGTTTTTGTTTTTGTTTTTCTGCATTTTACATTTTGGTCTATGATCCATTTAAAGTTGATTTTTGTGAAGGATGTAAGGTCTGTGTCTAGATTTATCTTTTTTGTATGTGGATATCCATTTGTTCCAGCACCATTTGTGGAAAAGACCATCTTGGCTTCATTGTATTGCCTTTGTTTGTTTGTCAAACATCAGTTGGCTATATTTATTGGAGTCTATTTCTGGGTTCTCTGTTCTGTTCTGTTAATCCATTTCTCTATTCTTTCACCAATACCACACCATCTTGATTGCGGTAGCTTAATAGTAAGTGTTAAAGTCAATTATTGTCAATCCTCTGACTTTGTACTTTTCTTTCAAAATTTTCTTGGCAATTTTGGGTCTTTTACCTCTCCAATAAACTTTAGGATCGGTTTGTTGATAGTCATAAAATAACTTGCAAGAATTTTAATTGGAATTACTTGAATTTATAGATCAAGTTGGGAAGAACTGGTTTCTTACCAATATTGAGGCTTCGTATCTGTGAACATGAAATAGCTCTTTATTTATTTAGTTGTTTTTTTTTTATTTCATTTATCAGAGTTTTGTAGCTTCCCTCATATAGATTTTATACATATTTTGTTATATTTAAATCTGAATATTTCATTTGGGGAAGTTGATAATATAAATGATACTGTGTTTTTAATTTCAAATTCTGCCTCTTCATTACTGGTATATCAGAAAGCAATTGACTTCTGTGTATTAACCCTGTATCCCTTGTATCCTGCAATCTTGTTCTAATTGCTTACTATTTCCAGGTCTGTTTGTTTTGTTTTGTTTTGTTTTTTTGTCCTTCTAGATTTTCTGTGTAGATGGTCATGTTATCTGTAAAAAAAAAAAGTGTTATTTCTGTCTTTCCAATCTGTATACTTTTTCCTTTTGTTTTCTTTTTGTTGGTTTTTTGTTTTGTTTTGTTTTGTTGCCTTACTGCATTAGCAAGAACTTCCAGTATGATGTAGAATGGGAGGGCTGAGGGGGTGATTTTTGGCTTGTACCTGATTTAATGGGAAAGCTTGGAATGTCTCATCATGAACTATGATGTGATCTGTAGGGTTTTGTTAGATATTCCTTATGAAGTTGAAAAAGTTTCTCTCTAGTCCTAGTTCACTGAGAGTTTTTATTATTCTTGGATGTTGGATTTTGTCAAATGTTTTTCTACATTTATTTATATGATCATGAGATTTTTCTTTTTTAGTTGGTTGATGGATTGTGATAGATTAGATTCTCGAATGTTAAACCAGCCTTCCATACCTGGAATGGATTCTACTTGGTCATGGTGTTTAGTTCCTTTTATATATTTTTGGATTTGACTTGCTAATATTTTGTTGAGGATTTTTGTGTCTCTGTGAATGAAAGATATTGATCTGTAATTTTCTTTTCTTTTGATGTGTTTGCCTGGTTTTGGTGTTAGGGCAAGTCTGGCCTCATAGAAGGAGCTAGGAAATATTCCCTCTGCATATATCTCTAAAAGTGATTGTAGAGAATTGGTATAATTTCTTTCTTAAACATTTGGTGGAATTCACCAGTGAACTCATCTAGACCTAGTACTTTCTACTTTAGAAGGTTATTAACTATTGGTTAAATTTCTTTAATAGATACAGGCAAATTCAAGCTATTCTTATGTGAGTTTGGCAAATTAGGGTTTTCAAAAAATTGACCCATTTATCTAGATTATTAAATTTATGACTATAAAGTTTGTAATTGCATTCCTTTATTATCCTTTTAATGTCCATGGGCTCTGTAGTAATGTCCCATCTCTTATTTCTGATGTTAGTAATTATGTCCTCTTTTTTTCTTTTAGCCTGGTTATATATAGAAGCATATTGATTTTATTGATCTTTTCAAAGAACAAGCTTTTGGTGTTATTCATTTTCTCTACTGATTTCTTATTTTCAATTTCAATGATTTCTGCTGTAATTCTTATTTCTTTTTCTCTGTTTAGGTTGGATTTAACTTGCTCTTTTTTTTTTTTTCCCCCTAGTTTCCTAAGGTGAAAACTTAGATTATCATTTTTAGATTTTTATTCTTTTCTAATATATGTATTCAATGCTATAAATTTTCCCCTAAGCACAGTTTTCATAGCATCCAATAAATTTTTGTTTTCATTTTCATTTAAATCAAAATATTTAACAATTTTATTAAGATTTCTACGTTGACCCATGTGTTATTTAGAAGTATATATATATTTTTTAATAATTTATCTCTTTTTTTTTTTTAAGATTTTATTTATTTGCGAGAGAGAGAGAATGAGAGACAGAGAGCATGAGAGGGAAGAGGGTCAGAGGGAGAAGCAGACTCCCCGCCGAGCAGGGAGCCCGACGTGGGACTCGATCCCGGGACTCCAGGATCATGACCCGAGCCGAAGGCAGTCGCTTAACCAACTGAGCCACCCAGGCGCCCTAGAAGTATATTTTTAATCTCCATGTATTTTGGGACTTTTCCAGTTACCTTCTGTTGTTGAATTCTGGTGTAATTTCACTGTGGTCTCAGGGCAGACCTTGCATGATTTCTATTCTTTTCAATTTGTTAAGGTGTATTTTATCACCTATAATATGATGTATCTTGGTGAATGTTCCATCTGAGCTTAAAAAGAACGTTAATTCTGCTTTTGTTGGATGAAGTAGTTTACGGATGTCAATTACAACCAGTTAATTTATGGTGTTGTTGGTTTCAACTATGTTCTTCCCATCTTTTGGATCTGTCCATTTCTAACGGAGGAGTGTTGAAGTCTTCAGCTGTGAGAGTGGATTTATCTAGTTTTCCTTGTAGTTGTAACAGATTCTGCCTCACAGAATTTCACCCGCTATTGTTAGGCTCACCCATGTTAAGAATTGTTATGACTTGGACAATTGAACCCTCTGTCATCATGTAATGCCCTCTTGTTCCTGACCTTTCCTTACTTTGTCTGAAATTAATATAATTACTCCTATTTTCTTTTGATTGGTGTAGGTGTCATATATTTTTGTCTATTTTATTTTAATCCATATGTGTGTTTGTATTTAAAATGGGTTTCTTGTGTACAACATATGACTTGGTATTGTTTTTTGATCCACTCTGACATCTTTGTCTTTTAACTTACGCACTTAGACCACTGACATTCAGAGTAATTCTTGGAATAGTTGGATTAATAGCCACCATGTGTGGGTTTTGTTGTTGTTATTATTGTCCTTGTTCTTTGTCCTGTCTTTGTCTTCCACTCATTTTCTGTGTTGTGGTTTTAATTTAGCACTTTATATTCCATTTTCTTTCCTCCCCTACTGGGTCTCTTATACATTTTTTTTTAACTTTAGTGGTTCCCCTAGAGTTTGCAATAAGTTCTTTTCTTTTAAAAATATTTATTTATTTATTTATTTATTTATTTATTTATTTATTTATTTATTTATTTATTTATTTATTTATTT